>NC_056751.1:299922601-300057601 GCF_019279795.1 Protopterus annectens
TAGGCTGTGTGAACTGCCTTACCGTCATCAATGGCCTTAGTGACTGTTTCAAAAAAGTCGACCAAGTTCAAAAGGCAGGATCTGCCCTTGACAAAGCCAAATTGGGTAGGATCCAATGTCTGTAGGTCCCCAATGTCTTTGTTTATGAGTTCCATAATGATCCTTTCCATAGCTTTGCATACTAGGCTCGTCAAGCTTATGGGGCGGTAATTTCCAGGGTCTGTAGGTCTGTATATTTATATTTATGTATATATATATATGTGTGTGTATATATATATATATATATATATATATATATATATATATATATTTATATTTATATATGTATTTATTTCATTTACCCCTCACTTTCTGTTCTTATGAGTAGAGAAGCATTTCCTCTTTCCTTTGGCTGACATCCACACAGCTTGGTAAGCTGAACTAATTAGTTGTTAAAATCCTGCATTATCTGTTTGTATTTTGATGTGCACTGACAATAAGATGAGCCTCTCTATGTTCAGTATTGTTATTGCTACTTTGTCATGCTTATATCAGTCTGTATCACAAGTCATGCCATTTTGCTTGTTTTTATTATGTGCTTGTTCTGCAGTAATAATACTGAAAAAAAAAACAGACGTACAAGGTAACTAACTGAAAACAAGTCAGTTCGGTTATTTGGAAATAAAAAAAATGAAAACTGTTTTGTCAGAAGACACAATTCTCCAATATACATGATAAAATATGCACATAATTATTCCTGGCATTTTTGATGCTAGAGAAGGTCCCCAGTATTCCATTTACAGGACACAACCCATGCACTCCATTAATGTAATCCAATTTCTAATAACTTAAGCCAAAAAATTACTAACCCAGAGCAAATCACGTTCAATTAAATGACATCGCATTCAAAGGTGCATTCAGCCAAGTGACATTTCATGCAAATGCAGCAGTCATACAAATCAAGTTTGACCAAATTGCCCATAAAAAGAGTAGCACAATTCCCTACCCTGTCATGAAAAATGCCTTTAAGAAATGCTTTTTTTTTTCCTTCATTGTTTTGACACCATAAAACTATAAGTTTGAAATAATAAAGAATTCAGACTTTGACTCCTCCAAGAAACCATAGACTACCTTTTCGTAGAACCAGGCAAAACATTGCTCCTTAATAGTTTTTTCCCCACTTTTTTATACCTTTTTCTATTTCTACCACTGTAAACATAGACGTTTATGATTTATGCTTCAGCAACATATCCAGATGTGTCTTTTTTTCTGTCTAATCTCAGGTGCAAAAATCCTAACTTATAATATGGCTGACTGCTGTATATAACTAATTGTACCATCAAAGGCAGCATATCAGTTAACAACCACAGTTACCTCAAGTTAGAAACCTCTAGGTATAAACTGTTGATGGGATGACTTATCAGTAAAACTCCACCATAGACAGTATTTAGTTTCAGAGTGCATTAGTGACCCTCATTTCCTTTTCATTTCATAAATATCTGTCAGATCTTACTCAGGTGATTGCCTAAATTTTGTTAAGATTCGTTGTACAAATAAATGTTATAGGTCCTGCAGCTTCTGCTTTGTCAGCTTTATTTTTTAGTAAACAAAGGCCCAACATCTGGTGCAGGTTTTAAATATTACTCTAATTCTAGTGAAAAAGTTAACAGACCAATGGGCTTTGCATTAGCATGCATTTTGTATACTGTAAGAAGTATGTGACTTTTAATGTCTGACACTGCTAACTGACTGTGATGATTTATGTGATTTACTAGAAGATCAAACATGTTATGAGGTATAGGACAGGAGAAAATATGAAATGAAAATCAAGGATGGTTGAGATGTATGTCTTTCTGTAGTCTCACTGCAATGAGAGATAATGTCTTTGCTGCTTCTAGCTTCCATTCTTTTTTTACAGGAGTATTGTTTCAGCTGTACCTATAGGCCATATCATTACATGACAGATCTTCCAGTTCTGGCTCCATTTATGGCCCAGTTGGTTGTCTTCTGATTCCTTTGTATCACAATATGTTATTTATAGGCTGATGTGACCCAGATGCTGTTCTCCAACATTTAGTGTCCTGAGTTGATGCAACACATCCTTTTTTTTCTATCTTTTAGTCTCACTAACTGTGTGTGAAAGATTTCAAAGATTAAGATCTCTGTCCTTCATGGAAGGACTTTGTAAACTTTGCACTTTGATTGCACTTTTTGATGCTCTTACATTCGGCACTGCTGTATTCATAACTTATGGGATTCACTGCCGTAAAACCTGTCGTCCAGCCAGTCTATCAAAGTCTACCATTGCTTTAAGATATGCTGAACGTCACCTATACACTCCTCGTGTTTTGCAGAGCATAAAGGTGACGTTCAGGCATACCATCCTCAGAACTTCTTTGCTGCCAGTCCGAATGCTGTTTTTAACAGTCGGCCTGTTTGCCTTTGTCCATTTTTTGGCGTTTTTTTTTTGTCTGTTGGAATTCCGCTGACTCCTATTTGCTGAAGTCCTCACCATTGCAGATAAGTACCCAGTTGGGATGCTTGTTCTTTTCTTGCTTTTTTTGCTGTTTGGGGGGTTAATGTCATCCAGGAAGAATAAATGCCAGTGTAGAAGACAAATTCCCCATACAGACTGCCACAATAAGTACCTTTTTCTGCCTAGAAGCTTCTCACAAAAATATGTATTGTTCAATTTGTCAGGCCTTTGTCCCGAAAACCCTTCATAGTAGGCTTTCTTCCCTTTCATTGTATCTTGAGAAGCAGCATCTTAAGCTTCTTGCTAAAGATACTATGGATGGAGCTTCCTGCTCTGAGGGAAGAAGAAGGTGAAAAAGGTAAGACCGTAATCTTCCACTGTGCAGCCTCTGCTGGGGGTTTCCTCCTGAGGTTATTACTAACTGGGAGACTTGCCTGGTTGTATTGTCTGATTCCTCTGGCATGTCTAGGTTGGAGGCCGGCGAGGATCTGGTGGTCAAGCATGTCTGACAAGGCTTTGCAGGCGTCCATTTTGGGCATTCAGGGGGAACCACGGTTGGTTGATTGTTTCTGAGGGGTCTAGGGGGGTTCCGCAGTTTCTTCTAAGTGATGAAGTTCCTACTATGGGTGTGGAATGCTGTCCTGAGTCAGGGCACTGTCATTTTTCTAGGATGGATGTCCCCTTAAAAAAGAAGCATAAAACAAAACATGTTTCTTTTGCTCCTAGGGATTCACAATGTGAGTGGCAGCCTTTACTCAGGGGTTATTTAATGCTTTACTGTCATTAAAGCCTCCTCAAGGGGTTTTGTTTTCTGCTCCTCCTTGGTCCTCGTCTTCACCTAAAAGGCCCATGGAATTAAATTCTTCTGAGGAAGAGTTGGATTCTGATGAAGAATTCCTTACTTATTCTACCCAGATTCCTTCTGCTTTAGAGTACGGGTCTGAGGAGGAGGAATATAATAGTCCAGATACTCTTGAGGAAATTTCCTTTGTGGACACAATCTCTGGGATGAAGGAATTTTTTAAGTGAGATTGTGCCCAGGTTTCTGATATCCATAGGAGGTACTATGAGTTACTGAGGATGGAATCTCCTAAACCTGCGTCTATTCCTCCTGTCTTGGCTGCTTTCCTAGATATTTTTTCCAGTGCCTCTAAAGTGACTGATTCTCTACCCTCTGCTCCCAAGAAGTCTGATAGGTTTTATAAGGTGCCTGAGGATTGTTCCTTTTTGTTCAGATGTCCTGCTGCTGACCCCTCTGTGGTGTCTGTAACCTCTGATAAGCTGTCTCAATTGTTTCCTTCGTCCATGGTACTGCCTTTGACAAGGACAGCAGAATCATGTACAGAAAAAAGGTGTCTATGAGGGATCAAAACCCTATCACCCACAATGTCATTTGAAGCATGGAAAGGTGGGGATGGATGAGAGAGCCCTTGTCTTGTGTGAGTAGATCACCATGTGAGGTAACTTGTGATGATTGCCCTTGGCTAGATCCAGACATAGAGGGAACCAGTGCTGTTGCTGTTAAGAGGGAGTCACCAACAAGATTTTGGGACCATCCTGTTAAATCTTGAACAGGACTCTCAGAATGAGAGGAAGGGAAGGAAATGCATAAAGAAACATCCCCTTCCAAGAAAGTGAGAGGGTGTCCACTTTCCATAACAAAGAACCGAGGACTCTGGCACAAAAGAGTGGAAGTTGTTTGTTCATGGGGGAGGCAAAGAGATCTACTTGAGGAGTACCCCACTGGTGGACTATGTCTAGAAACACATCCCTATGAAGCATCCATTTTTGGGACTGAGTGAAGAACCTGCTCAGAGTTTCTGTCACAATGTTCTGATCTGAAGGAATATAAACTGCCTGAAGAGTCGCTTGATACTTGACAGCCAGATCCATACCAGAAGTGACAGCTGGCAAAGAAGGTAAGATCTTGCCCCGCCACGTTTGTTGATGTAGCACATAACTGTGGTATTGTTTGTGAATACCTTGAGACACCCCGAAGAGAAAAGAGGATGAAAGGCCTAAAGAGCCAGCAGAAGAGCTCTCATCTCTTTGATGTTGATGTGCTCCTTCTGCTGATGAGGGGACCACACACACTGAACTTTCAGGGAGCCAAACGTTGCTCCCCATCCCACATCTGAAGCACCTGTGAACAGATCCTGAAAGGGAAGAGGAGGATGAAAAAGGATTCCTGGATTCTGAGACAACTGCTGATTCCACCACAGAAGTTCCTTCTTGAGACAAGGGAGAAGAGGAACTGTAAAGGCTAAAGGATGGGAGAAGAGGAACTGTAAAGGCTAAAGGATGCTCATGTTGAAGTAACACCGACTTCAGAAACCACTGGAACCTCCTAATGTGGAGTTTGGCTAGAGGCTTCATTGGAATGGTGGAAGCCATAAACCCCAGAGCTCTGAGAAACTCCCTGGTTGTAATGGAGGCCAGGGGAAGAAGAGTTTGAAAGTAAGAAATGAGAGTTAAGGCCTTTGGAGGAGGCAGGGATGCCAGCATTGGCACTGTCTGAATCCTGCAACCCAGAAAAACATAATGCTGAGAAAGAGTCAATGAAGACTTTTTGATGTTTATCATGAACCCCAGGCTCTGAAGAAGAGAAATGTTGAAACAAAGATTTTGCAAAAGGACCTCTGGAGAGAATGCCTGAATCAGCAGGTCGTCCAAGTAAGGAAATATTTGGATCCCTTGAAGCCTGCAAAAAGCAGTCACAGGAGTGAGGCATTTGGTGAACACCCTTGGGGCAGTAGAAAGGCCAAAGAGCAAAGCACAACCATAAGTTATGAATACTGCAGCAGTGAATGTAAGGACGTAGTACACTTGTGTAAAATCTTACCATAATGATAGATGTCCTTGCCTTCACCGCTGCAGTATTCACTCCTTCTTCCCTCCACCCCCCTAGCCTTTTCCTTCCTGGATGTGCAGGTTCTTTTTGGTTTTCCTTGGACTGCTGGTCCTAGTGGGGCAATCAGTTCTGAGGATGGTACAGCTGAATGTCACCTTTATGCCCTACGCGAGGAGCGTGTTTGTGATGTTCAGCATACCTTAAAGCAACGGTAGACTTTGGTAGACTGTCCAGACAATGGACTTCATGGCAGGGAATCCCATAAATTATGAATACTGCAGTGGTGTAGGCAAGGACATCTACCGTTATGGTAAAGATTTTACACAACTATACTTTCCATAGATAAGTGGTTTAGCTGATAGCAATACAATTGTACATATTGGTTTAAGCCGAGTGGTCATAGGGATGAGTTTAGAATACTGGAAGGATTTGCTTAAGTGATAGCTTTTAAATTGTGTCCTGTTATTTTTGATGTATTATATTTTATTGTTTTGGATGCCCTTGATACATGTTTAATTGTGGTAACCATTGGGCTTGGTAATTTTTATAACTTTTCTTACATTTTGCATTAGTCATCCTGTGAAGAAAATGGAAACACTGTCATCTGTGTTAGCATGTCTGGCAGGAGATTTGTGTATATTCTCAGATTAACTTGTATGCCAGCATGTCTAATTATGGAGATGTAAATAATTTTTAAAATGTTGAGTATCTCCCTGCTTATACAAAATGTTTAAATAATCTGTCAGTGTCTTGATACATTTCTAATTGTACATGCTTGTGAGGGAGATTCTAAAATGCAAACTGTCAGTAGAGAATCAGCTGAACAGCAGGTGATGTCATTAGAATGTTCCTGGTTGCTAGGTGATTGTTTGAACAGCCGTTTGACAGGAAAAATAACTTTTCTTAAACAGCTGGCTGTTATTTTTAAAAATAAGACAGTTGAGACTCTTAACCTAGACAATATAAAAGAGGCTGCTGAAGTTAGTTAAGAGCAGCAGTTAGGTGAGAGTTACAGTCAATTACAGTGCTGTGCAGAAGATACCTGGAAAAAGGACTCACCAGAACTGTAAACCTGCCTTTGCCTTGCTGTTATGTTTTAGATTAGATAAGGGACAGTATTCTCTAGCTAGATTAGGAAAGTTTAGTTATTTAGGTAATTGTTTTTTTAAGATGATGGACTTCTGTCCTACAGTTTAATTTTATATTTCTGGTGATTGAATTCTGGTGTTTATTGAAAGTTATTGATTTACATTCTTGTAATCATTTTACTTATTACATGTTTTTCATTGCTTTACATTGTGGCTGGACAATCAATGTGTTCTTTAGAGGTTAGAGAGTGTTTATACCTGTTTAGTACACCCCATGTCACGCCAAAAGCCTGGCTGCTTCTGATCATAACTATCATTTATTTTTATATTTAATTTTTAATAATTGATCACCCTTTGTAGGGCATGTAGACCTGTTTGACTCTGGAGGCAGCATTACCATTTGTATTGGGGTTGAGACATAGCTGGAAATCTGTGTCAGACTTCCCATAAATATTTGTGTGTGTGAGATTTAAATTTATTTTGAGTGTGACTAAGTCAGAGGTCTTAAACTGTAACACATTCCTCTGAAGTGTAAAAAAGGGATTACATTTGGGGTGGACAGAGGTATATAATCCAGTCCCAGGAAAATATAACATGTTTCTGTTGTGCTCTTTAAGGAAATTGTGGAATTTTACTCTTGTGTGCTCTGTGCCCTGGTGTTTTCTGTGACGCTCCCAAACTGGAGTCAGTGGTGAGGACTGAGGCTCCTTAATTACTGATCCGGGTTTTAAGTGGGGAGCGTCACATTTTATTGGTAGCAGTCTAGTGGGATATTAATCGGGCGTCACACATCCCATTAGACAACGAGCATGATTCCCTTTTGTGTGTGTGATTCCTTGGCATTTACAAAACCCTTTAAAATAATGGTGGTTAAAAGTTGATCCATTTTCAGTCCTTCCTTTCTGGGGTATTCAAGAAGAAGAAAATGTAACAAGAACTGAGGCAACTTTGTGAGGGTGTGGTGAAAGGAAGGGTTTCACCACTGGAAATCTTAAGTAGTTTTTATGTCTTGATCTACAGTGACAGTATAAATCAGTGTAGAAATCTATTCATGTTTTTCTTGGTTATTTAGGCATGTGACTATGAAAAGTTTTATTTTTCTTTGTACAGGCTTGGATTAGCTTACTGTCTCTGTTTGTATTAAATCTGTTCATTCACAATCTATATTTTGTACTGCATGTTCTTCTGGCATGTCCACACCCACATTTGCTCTCACATCTTTTCTTCCCCTTACTCGTTTGCCTCTTTCGGCAAGCATTAATATTTACCAATCCAAGTTTCCTTGTTTGGCAGTAACTCAAAGCAGTGTTTTCCTTTTCCTGTAGCACATGAAAAATAGTTCATATTACTGAGATGAGCTTTTTACTTTGATTTATTCATCAAAATCTCTTTAACTAGAAGTACTGTTTTTGAACTGTATGCATAAATGTTTCTCTTGCCTTTCTGTGTTTCTGGCATTAGCTTTAGTTTGTAGAATTTCTGACCAGTTAATATATTCACCGATAATCCTGTGCCTGTGGTCATCATAGCTTCTTGTTTAATATGCTTACTGCAATTTCAGGCCTTTCTGCAGTGCCATTTGTATTTATGTTGTATATTTATGCTTTACTTTCTTAATCAGAGTAGTCTCTAATTCTGTATCATTGCTATGTAGCCTTTCTCTGCATATTATTTATTTATTTATTTTGTTTACTGGGATGGTCCAACTAGGTAGACTAGCTGCCCTTTTTCGGTGGTGGCCTGGGTAGAAAAGCTCCACAGTAAAACAATAGTTAATACATTTTAGACAATAAGTATAAAAACATTTAGATCAGTATTAGTCACAGTTTGATAGAGATTTTTTACACCTAATATGGAAACAGTACACAGTGTAATAAAAATGTCATAGAGTGTTAATTTGAAAACAAGAAAATAAAAACAAATTATTTATGATTGATATATAATGCAATTTAATGCAAAGCTTTATGGCAGAAAAAAATTGTAAATTGTGGGATTGACAGTAAGATCAGGAGGTTGTTTGAAGTACAAAGAGCTGTAGACCAGGCTGTGGTAATACCAGGAAGAGTATGAGAGACATTTAAGAAGTAGCAGTTATATAGAGAGTAGAGATGCCCAGAAAAAGAGGTTGAGAGAGAGGCAGCATTTAGGTTATCCTAGGAGAGTAGTACAAGAGGATAGCCAAGTATTTTTAGGTAGTCCTTTAAGTGCAGCTTGAAAGTGTTCTACTATTTTGAGAGAGAGAGAAGGGAGTATGGGGCTTCTCCAGTAGTATTGTTTGATTTTGTTACAGTTAGCAGCATTTTGTCAGAACAGCCTAGTGGCCTTTTGGGACTGTCGAGTTAGAGAATATTGTTTAGATTTGGGAGTTTATATGGGTCAAACATGAGCTTTTGTCATGACAAGCTGCGAGCAGGAATAGTGCCTTAATTCCAGCCACTGAAGTCGCTTAAATATGAGACACTAATGTGTTCTTTAGTGATGGCTGGCAGCAAATTTTCAGTTCTGTTCAGTAGTGGTCAAATTAAAAGAGTTGATCGGATTGTAAATTGACAAATGTAGGGGCTGTGTAGAGGAAAGTAGGGATGAGAAGAGATGAGACATTGCTTATCCTAGCTTGCTCTGTTAGGTAGAGTTTGGCTTTATAGAGGGCTTTCAATTTTGATTTTTTTTTTTTACACAATCTGTTTTATGAGTACTGCGGTGGTGGTGCTGCGGTAGCTTTGTCGCCTCACAGTAAGACGTTGTCCTGTTCGATTCTCAGCTAGAGCGTCTTCTGTGTGGAGACATGCGTGAATGGGCGTACCTTCGTTGAAGGTTGTGTGTCAGGGCTGGCAACTTGGCACGTAAAAATCTACTACCAATCATTAGCGGACCAGAGTTCCGCCATGGCGACCCCTAACCGGGAAATGCCGAAAGACATAACAACAACAACAATCTGTTTTATGTGGTGGTTGAAGTTTAGGTTTTCATCAATGGTAACCCTGATAGTTTGGCATGGGTTACAATTTCTGTCTTGGTATTGTTTGATGATAGAATTGAGAAGGAATTGTTTTGGTCAGATAGTTGCTTAGGGACAAATAAGATAAGTTCGGAGTTTTTTGTGGTTCAGAAGGAGCTGTGAGTCCGTTAACCATGTCTCAGTCTTTGATAGAACTTGGGTGTACTGTTGTAGTCATGTTTTTGACATGGCATTGAATGTAGAACTGCCTGCATATTGAATGACAGTTCATAGTTCATAGTTTAGTACTAAGCTAACGGCCCTTCCGAGCTATTTTAAGCCTAGCCAATTATCCCTTGTGGCTGGCAGCAAATTTGCAGTTCTGTTCAGTAGTGGTCAAATTAAAAATTAAAGTTGCGTGTTTGTTTCCTAAATGCAGGTAATTTAGTGAATATAACCTTGAGTGAGACTGTTGGTTACTGGGAGAAGCCACAGAAAGACCAAATGACAAATTGTAAGATACGTCCTGGAGGTCTGTCTTTTCAGCTTTATCTGAAATTTGGAGTCACTATATTGTTGCCTATAGTTTTGCTACTGGGATTCATGACAATTTATTGAAGCTACTTTCATTGAAACAACTATCATTGAATAAATAATACACTGAAAGCACCAAAAAAAACCTGATCCCCTCCCTTGCTGCACTAATATACTATACTGTACTGCTGCAAACATGCATGATTGCAGGGAAAGAGCAGACACACTGCAAGTAAAAAACAAACAAAATATTGCATCACATGTAAAGTACTCTAATGCAGCAAAAACTAATTATAAGTAAAGTAAGAAGTAAAGCACATGCATTTAAACAGAAATTCCACAAAACTAAATTAAAAAAATCAACACTATCCAGAAAAAAATGGCCTGCATTTTTTTTCAGCATGATTGACATGACCAGCTGCTTCTGCAAACTCTGGCAGATCAGTTCTATCTCTTGAATTTTGCACACTCTTTTCATAAACATTTGTACTATGTCTTATAAAATAGTGCAGGTGTTGTGAAGAGCACTTATCCTTTGTAATCAATTCCGTTGTGGTATTTGTGCATGCATCTTGGTCTCTTTTCATTTTTGTCTTATTTACGTTCTGCAGTCTTCATTGTATTTCTGAGATTTCAAGGGATCTGGCAAAGACTTACAGCTTTTCTAGAGTAATTTCTGGCTCAGCCACTGTTTTCTTCCTTTTCCTGCCACTGTTGCCTTACTGAATTATTTGTGCCTATGTCTTTATGAATGTAATTAAACTTGCATTTTCTAGCCTGCGCCCTCAACCTAGTATAATAAATTAGTGCTTTTAAGCTTGATTTTCATATTTTACACTTTTCTGTTTTTTAAAATTTTGTTTAGCACATTTTACAATTTGTCATGTGGTCCTTCTGTGGCTTCATATATGTCATATACCTTTTGTACTCTTGTGTATAGTAATAATAAAACATGTAATGTAGTGTTTCTTGTTATGCTTAATGCTTTGGTATAGTTCTGAAATCTAGCTATAAGATTCTTCCAGTGCGAGCTTGTGTGCCACAGTATGTTTCAGATATTTTTAGGCTAGGAATCTCCACAGACATCTTTCTCATTTTCTATGTTCTTGGACCCCTGCATTTTTTTTTACTGTATCATGTGTCACTCTTGCATAATCATCTTAGTGTTTTTTAATAAATTTAAGTAAAGCCTCACAAATTTGATTTTTTTTTCTTATCTGTAGTTTTCTTTTCATGTTCTTCTTTTGTGCAGGGAAGCAATTTTGTGACCATATAAAATAAAATTACATTTAACCAAGAGTCTGTACTTCTTTTTGATGATTAGCATAATCCACCTCACTGCCAGATTCCATGCTGATGTATTGGTGGGTCTAGAGGTGGCACGGTCTTCACTTATCAGGGCAGGTGGACAAAGACAAGACAATAGGTATTATAAGAATCTGTGATGCCGATATGGTGGTATTACTGGCCAGAGCATTGTGGGTTTTTACTGGCATATAAAGAAGAAGAGGCTAAAACACATTCCGCAGGACAAAGTCCACTATTAGTGGCTGAGAACTTTTCACCATACAAAAAACACGTCCACTAAATAAGCCGTTCTTAATTCAGCAGACTAACAGATCATTTTTGGAAACTGTCTGGCATTACTGACTGACTATAATCTGCTGTGATTTACTAGAAAATCAAAAAAATTATGATGTACTGGACAACAATGTGAGGCAAAATCAGGCACATTCTGCAAAGTTAGGACAGTTGAGAGGTATGATTCTAAGCCATCACCTTAACCCACCTTGATGCAAGAAGTTATTATTTGCCCCATCAGTTTGGCATTTTACTTTCTGGTGCATGCAAGTTAAGGAAAAACACTTTGGTTACAAAATGTATGTAATTTTTATGAATTGTATTTGCTTCCTGGAAAGCAAAAAGGAGTGGCCTTACAGCCTTTTGTTTCTTTTTTGCCTGATAAAATAAATACTGGAATTCTTTAATAATGCTTGCTTCCTCTTGCTTCCTCAGTAAACATAATAGAGTTGAGATTCATGTATGGTTTGTGCAAAGAGCAGAGCAAAACACTGGTAGAAGACATATGCACAGTTTGAGCAACACAAAAGTCACAATTTCACTTCATGCAGTGCTTAATGGCATGCCAGTGAGAAAACCCCATGCAAATAAGTAATGTGCAGGTACAGGAGTCCAGCATGGCAGAGTAATTCAGACATAAAATGGGTTCCTAGTTTGAATGCCATGATTCATGGAGTGCAGCACAGAAACCAAGTTAGGCATAGCAGCAGCAGAAGCTTAACAGCATGTGTTGGTAGCTGCCATTGGAAGTAGTGTTGGAGTGCTGCATGTTGTGATTGTCCGCGCCATCAGAGACTGCACAGGCAGTAACCTACATGCCAGCACCTAACTGAGCAAAAGATAATTGATCACTTTAGAGTTGACAGGGATACACTAAAGTTCCTCATCTAACTGTGCTGCTCGTGAATGCATGGTGTACCCATTCCTGTGGGCACAAATGTATTTGTAGCAATGACCATCTTAGCTTCATGAACTTTCAGCAACATATGACGGATATGATATGAAGACTGCAGGCCTTTACCTCATGAACACTTAACCACTTTAAAGACATCCTGTTACAACATGTAAAAGAGCATATCTGATTGCTATGGACACCAGAGGAGAGAACCAGAACCATGTTTGTATTTTAATGAGATTGCACACTTATGTGAAGTCTTTGACAAAATAGATTGCACCAGTGTTGCTGTTAAGTCTCTACCTGGTCCAGACGGACTTATGCTTAAATAGAAGGTCTGGTACTCTCTGAACTGTCAGGTGATCTGTAATGCCCAGAGCATTATCTGTTGTGTATGTGTGTGCAACCCAGCATGGCCTATGCCTACTTGACAGCATGCCATATATAATGTTCTGTCTTGTGTGTTGCAAGTAGTGCTGAATATGTCTTTGAGCCATAGAATATGACCCCCCCCCCCATACATGACCATTGGACAAAGGCAGAAATGTAACATAATATGTCCCATGCTAAAACAAGGAGTAATGTTAAAAGCGTCTTTTGACTACTGAAGTATAGATTGCACTACCTAGACACCTCCTGTGGAGCAAACTGTAATGGGTGAGTTGCTACATACCCATGTGGTGAAGGCTAGCAGCACCATTCCAGTACATAACTGACACAATAGCAGTAACAGGGCAGGGAGGAGACACTGTCCAGGCGGAAGACAGTGAAGGAGTAGGGGCACAGATGAAGAAGTGTCATGTGCAATAGTGGCAAGATGACTGCATCTGACCCTATAGGCTGTGACAAAGACAACACAGAAAAATATGACTCATGATATAAGCCTTAGGCTTTGCAGGGCAGTGCATGGTCTGGCCAGACAATTAGACTTCAACAGACCCATACACACTGGATAAAGGTAGGTGAGGCACAATTGTCATCACATGTATATTTAGGGGGAGAGAGTGATGGTTGACTGCAGCATTACAATGTGGGTAGAGTCATGGGAGTTGAGTGGGGGTAGTGTAGTACTTTGAGAAATTCTTAGATGTCAAGGACAACACCCTCCAATGACTGGGTTGGGATGCCACTGCAAGACAGTGGCAGCATGGACTGTGCTGGATGCATCCTGTAAGACAGATGGGGTTGAACTACAGGGCCTTATGGAACCTGCTAGTAGAGACACCACAAAGTAGAGCCTGAGGAACGTCTCCAGCTAAGACCAAGGGTAGCAAGTGACAGAGTGCATCTACAGCAGTCTTTGTCCTGTGATATTGGACACCCAGTGTATGTCCTCCTCATGTCTAGAACCTTTCTTGGCCACAGACACGAAGACTAATGGAGCCCAATTGGAGGACAGTCATAACGTGTCCCATGGATACACCAATTGAGGCAGCATTCACCACCAGTGATTTTAATGGCACTATAATTCAATTGTGCTGGTACTTAGGTCACTTTACAGTTGGCACGTCCTCCCTCATTCCACTGAGCACACTAACCAACTCCACAGTATTGTGAGAAGCAGCTAATTGCACCTGCATCATTGACCTGAACACCTAATAGGTGATTCATAGTGCTTCAAGCATATCGTGGACATTACAGGAGTCCTGGCGGCATTGTAGTCCTTTGTTTCTCTTACCTCTGGTGAGTATGCATATGTTGGAGACAGTGTGCCTGTCAGAGGGTCCATCTGTTAAGAAAAGATGAGGAGTCAACATTGAACTCTCAACTGTAGGTGATCTGTCAGGATCCTGTTGGGCCATGTGCTCAGCAAAGAGTTCCGCAGGTTGGTGCTTTTGTACCCATGGATGTTGGTGTTGCCTCTCCTTAGAATGCGACAGAATGTGCCACTGGGTTAATATTTGAAGACCATAATTGTAATACTGCATTATGTACTAAATTGTACAATAAATGTGCAAAGTTCAATTCATATATAAATTGTAAAATGAAATGTACTAATATATATATATATATATATATATATATATATATATATATATATATATATATGTGTGTGTGTGTATGTGTATATATATATATATATATATATATATATATATATATATATATATATTGGCTTTATAAGGTTTGCCTACTCAGTCATTACCTCACAAATATATGTGCATGGCTTCTTTGTTTCTAAGGTTTGCTGCTGTCTTATTTCATGGCGGTTGCTCTTTTTGGCAGGTACATCCAAAAAAGTCTCCCATGGCTATTTTGAAAAGAGGTCTAGCTAGCATGAAGTTCTTATTTTGACTGTTAGTGGGAGTGTAGGCTTGCTGTTTAGGAAGACGTTTAACTTTGAGGTAGGCCATAACTTATTTTGAATAGCAAAGTTTGTAAGATAAAAGTGGCCCTACTTGGAACTGGAAGCCATTTGAGGCTCTTTAGGAATGTCTGAATTGCTTAATCTGCACACTTAGCAGCTGCAGTGCATGAACTGCTTAGCATGAGGGATGTGATCTGTATGCATGTCCATTAGCCTAGGGAATGCCATTAAGAGTGCATAGTTGTGATGCACTAGTTTGTGCAGCATATGATTCAACAACATGCATCTGTTCACATGAATCTGCCACATTGTGGCTTGAGTAGACTTATTGAGTGGCCATGGGCGCTTTTGCTGGCAGTAACCACAGGGCTTCTGCACTATGTGCCAGGGACAGAAGAATTATCGTGATGTTCGATATTAGATCACTGTGGCAGTGGCCTAGGCTGTTTGAGTAGTATACTACCCAGGATATGACCACCAATGAGATTTCAAAACTACAGGGTGCCTTTCATTTGCCCTCACTGCCAGTGGCTCTAGCTGAGCCACATAAAAAGGAAGTTTGGGCTCCAAAAGCTGCAGAAATGTCTTGGCCACCAAAGTGTGCTCCCTCCTTTGATTTTGTGGAACTGATGGTCAGCTAGCAACCTTTCAAGGCTAGACAGATAAGTACCCTTCTTGGGAAAACCTTCCAATCCTTGATTTTTTTCTGTAAAAATTTATTTTATGCAAGGAAAATTGTTTTTTTTTGGCCTGTCTTTTTTTTTTTGTGGGGAGAGTTTTTCTCAGTATAGGCTTGTGTGACAAAACTGTTTAAAGTAAAAAAAAATGATTTTTTATAACTGTTTTCTACATTTTCACATAGAATTAAAATGTTCGGGTCAGGCTATAGTACATTTTGGGATTGTTTTTATATATATATTTTTTTTTTACCTCAAAATCCTTATTTTTTTTCTGTCAGGAGGTTTACCAACTCTCACTGGCTCCACTCCCGATCTTTCAGGCTTCTTTGTGGGCTGGACCATGGAGCAGTTGGTCTCCTTTCTTCTTACTTTCCATGTCTGCAAGGAGAAGAATTAGAAGACGAAAACAGCAGCTTCTTCACTGCTGTTACCATGAATGGGTGACTCTGCTGTGGCATGACTTGGTTCCATGGACTGCTCATCAATGTCTTTCAGTCCCTCTGGTGTATCTTCTCAGGAAGTCACTAAGGACTGGGACTTGGACACGTCCTCCAAGGCTGTAGAGTTGTTCTTAGTGTGCAGGGGAGAAGGAGGGAATGATTGTCTACCACATAGCGGGCTAGGATACCTGATCCCCAAGACAGTGTCTCTGCCATTAGTCTTTTTCCAGGGAGTCTTCCAGGACACAAAAGCAGGAAATTAAGAATGTTTCATCTCCTGTGTCTATTACTATGCACAGGGAAGACTTGCATGGATTTGCTAAAGAATTAATCTCTGTTTTTAATGGACCAAATTATGTTTCTTTACTTGATAGAAAATAAATCCATTTCCTTTCATTCTGATAATTATTGTTAGTCAGAATCACAAAGGATGGACGGGGTTCTCATTTATTTCTCCTCAAGACTGTGATTCAGAGTAAAGTGATATCACAGCTTTCCTTCCTGAAAAGCAACAGTTTTCTGAGACCTTAAAGTGGATGAGTATTTCAGTAGGAACAGAGGGAAGTCTGTATTTTCCAAATAAAGTATTATGATTTGTTGTAGTTGGATATTCCACTGCCTGCAGCTTTAGAGGATATTTTCTTAACAACTTGCAGCATGCATAACCATTAACCTCATGCTCCTAAAAATGTCTGATAAGGTTATACAAAGTAACTGACTGCTAAATATCATCTGTTTTCTAATCCTGAAGCACACCCTGCAGTTATTTCCTTATTGAATACTGCTGCTGCTAAACATATTGTTAATGGTAGCCACATTCCCACTGACAAGGATGGGACAGTTTTTGGCAGATGTGAAAAAAAGAGTTTATCTTCTACTTAACAGAATTTTAAACTGTTAGGCTGATTTTGTTTCACAGCTTCTTTTGAAAAAAATTAGGAAATAAACTGTTGGCTTCCCCTCTTCTGAGGTGAAGAATTCATCAAATGCCTTAATTGTGTTTTCTTCTCTCATAATCAAACACACTTTAAAATGTTCTTAACGATTCAACTGATACTTCCTCTAGAGCTGCTGCTACAGGATCAGTTATGAGAAGTTTTGCTTACTAGAAGATGTCAAAACTGAGATTTTAAATTCTTCCCCTTGATAGGGATGCTCTGTTTGGGTCTTCAGCTGCTGAGATTCTTTAAAGTGTTGATAAAAATAAGGAAGTTGTTTCAAGGGTTGACCCAAAATTATTAACCTTCCTTTTCTAAGTTTACTCAAAACTTTGTCTAACTTGGCACCCTTTTTCAAGAAGCTAGTTAATAAGAAAGTTGCTAGCAAACCAGATGTTAAAAAAAACACAAAGCCTCTAAATAGAAAAGGGAAAGCTGAGAACCAAGGGCAGTCCAGAATGTCAGAATGACTGCTCAGAACCAAGGGCAGTCCAGAATGTCAGAATGACTGCTCAGAACCAAGGGCAGTCCAGAATGTCAGAATGACTGCTCAGAACCAAGGGCAGTCCAGAGTGTCAGAATGACTGCTCAGAACCAAGGGCAGTCCAGAATGTCAGAACGACTGCTCAGAACCAAGGGCAGTCCAGAATGTCAGAATGACTGCTCAGAACCAAGGGCAGTCCAGAGTGTCAGAATGACTGCTTACCTCACCAGGTCCCTACCCTTGCAACATTTCCTTCAATCTGTCTGCATATTTCCCATTGACATTGGATTATTTGAGACAAATAAGTTCTGAAAATTGAACAACGGGTGTAAAGATGGGAGTGGAAGTCCCTTCCTCCTTTTCAAGAGATTCCTCCACATCCTGTAAACTGGATTTTATCTCCAGTTTTGGAACAAATGTTTACAGAGGGGGCATAGATCTGGTACCCATAGATCAGAGAGGTAAAGGTTTTTATTCAAGGATCTTTTCTTGTGCCAAAGAAAAAGAGAAACTGGGGACTAGTTTTAGACATCACTTTTCTCAACCTGTTTGTCAAGGTTTCAAAATTCAAAATCTTATTCTTTCAAACCCTGTTATTTCTCATTCCTTTACCCCATTTCATGGGAATGCTAGACTTAAAATGCTTACTGTCACATTCCTTTTGGCAAAGATTTAAGACTATGTTTTCTGTTTTTGGCTCGTATTATCAGTTCTCTGTCTTAACATTCAGTCTGTTTACTGTACCAAGGATATTAACAAAGTGTCTGGCTCTAGTCCTTGCTTACTGCATATTTCAAGGGATTCATATCTTTCCATATGTGGACAATTGTCTTCTATTTGCAGACCCTTTTTTCCAGTTGTCAGGATTTTCTGATTTGTGTCAACAGACTCCTGCTCAGTCTGGGGTTTCAAGTGAACTTACAGAAATCACTTTGCATATTTCATGTTAGAGTATGCTCAACAAGGTTTTAATGTTGAAAGTAATTCTGCTACATATATCATATGTGACATAAATAAGGTAGAAAATAAAGCTTGCTTAAATGTAGAAATAGAGTTTAGCAATGTGTGATTAGCATCCATACTAAATGACTGTGGCTTGAAAAATAAGGAATATGCTTAATGGGCATGTGTCCTACAGAACCAGCAAAAATGTATGCATTTCACACTGTCAGTATTTTTTCTGGGATGTTTTCTTGATACTTTCCCCGGAACAATTTTTCTTCCACTGGAAAAAAGTAGAGCTATACAGAGACATTTTCCTGAGTTTTTCCAACAATCTCTATTACCTTTCAAGCAATTTCTCAGGATTATGGGTTTTGTGGTCACTCTAAATCTTATGATTCCCGTAGCCAGACTTCACTTGAGAAGAATTCTGTGGTACTTAGGTCAGTCTGGTCTCCGCATCAACACTGTGCAACTTTTCAGAGTCCCAGTGATGGGGTGTTGTGAGAAAGGAGATATTGAGTAGGGTGGAACAGTTCTCTCTCAACCCAGGTTTTACTTTCTCTCTTCTGCCTCCCCTTCAGTCTTACAACAGATGCTTCAGACTGCATGGAGGCTGTATCCAAAGGGGTAAAAGTGCAAAGTCTGTGGAACAAGCAGAACAGACAAAATCACAACAGTTTTAGAGATGCTGGCAGTAATAAATGCTTTGAAAGCCTTAAATCGTCTCTGGCCTCCAGAACCTCATCAGGTTATCACAGACAACACAACAATGAAGTGGTATTTAAACAAACAAGAGGGTACCAGGTCTTACATCTTTGCAGACTTTCTATGATTGCCCGGAAGGTGGAAATTTGACTCAACTTTACTCTTCATGCCACAAACATTTCATGAAAGCAAAATATTGTAGCAGAATAGCTAGGCAGTACTGGGGCAGACACTCACAATTGGAAATGACACCTGCAGGTCTTCCAGGAACTAATCAGCTTGTGAGGAACAACTCAAGTAGATCTATTTGCCTCCTTTTAAAACAGACAGCAAAAGAAAGGAATATTCCTGTATGCATTTCTACCCTTTCCACTGATTCCAATGGTTCTTCTAAAGATTCAGAAGGGCTTTCTGAGTTAGTGGTTGCGAGTCCCTAAGCAACAATGTTTTTTTCCTTGTTTTGAAATTGGCCAATGGCAGTTACAACAAGCTTCCCCACAGACTGGATTTACTCACACAAGACAGGGGTTGTTTGATACACCCCAACCTAAAAACACTTCAGTTGACTGATAACACTTCAGATGACTGATGTTAGAGTTTTGAAACCCTTTAGGCACCTTTTTTCTGAGTGTGTGCAGAAGGTACTAATGGAAGATAAAACATGCTACTAGAAAATCATGTGTGTTTAAGTGGAAAAATGTTCTTGTTGGTGTCATGCTAAAAAAGCAGGGCCCATTCAATTAATTCCCTCCAGTACAGCTATTTTGAGTGTGTACTTTTAACTCCCAGTGGATGTGGCTCGAGCTTTTAAAGACATGGCATTATCAAACCAATATTAATATATCTGGAACCGTAAGTGTTACTAGAAAACTATAAATGGCAAACTATTCAGGGTAAATTAAGGTTTACATTAGTGACATTCATTCAGTTTTATTCTTTAATCTGGATTTTATAAGCCAAAATAAGGCAGTTAATATTATTTTTGTATTGTTGTATAAACAGCTTATGATATTTCCATAACCATTCAGGTGAGACACATACTGCCAGCAGGATTTTCTTACAGCTGTGAGCTTTCATTTGAGGCTATGCAGTTCTGTGTTATCTGAATGTTGAGATAGTTAGAGAAATATGAAAATTATTACAATGCATACAGTCTGCAAATGATGTTCAGTATCTTTTAGCTGCATTTGACAGAGGTTGAATATCAATATAATTGTGTTTGCCATCATGTATGCTTTAAGATGAAATCTTCTGATGCCTTGTATGTAGATAGCTTTGGAATTAATGAAAATATGAACAAGCAATATTTGACACCTAGATGTGTCAGTAGGAGGTAACTGCAGAAACTCCTGGAGACGCACTCTGCTGTAATGAGTTAAGCCCTTAGTAACTCTGGTTCTATAGTCTTTGTTTGCTTGATCTTCTGGCCTGCATTTTTTATCCATCAAGATTCATTATTCAGCGATTTCTTCTTCTCTTCCCTTAGGTTCCCTTTTTCTACCTGTCCTTAAGTCAAGTAGTTTTTAGGAAAGGATTTTACATATCTGAACACTTAGAAAATAGATGTTTCCTCTTTGGGATTTTATCTCTGTACTTGAAAAACTAACAGTTCTGTTTGAACCATCTCATCAGGCTGATTTGAGGTTATTGACTTGGAAAACTGCGTTGCTTATTGCTCTGACTTCTGCAAAAAGAGTATCTTGAGTGACAAGCTCATAGCGAGTCAACTCTCATTTTCTACAAGGACACGGTTTCTTTTGGAGTAAATCCTACTTTTTATCCTAATGTGGTTTCAGAGTTTACTTTGAGGTAATATATTCTCTGTCTATTATTTCCAGAAACCAAAAACAAGGGAGAAACAATCCACCATACTCTGGATATCCCTAGGCAGCTCCGGTACTAATTGAACAGAACAAAATCCTATGAGAAAGCTGATCCTATAAAGGTAAGAAAAAGAGACAACTGTCAAAGCAGACAATTTATAGATAATTGTCTTTTGCCATTTCTTTTTGCTATTCTGACCATAACAGGCTACATTCAGTCAGGATTAGGGCTTGCTGTACCAGAGCATTGACGTTTTCTATGCCTTTTTGTAAAGAGGAGGACACAAAGTGTTCTAGAGGCAGCATCTTGGTCCTCTGTACATACGTTCTCACAGCACTACAAACTAGATTTCTTTTCCACATTCAGAACAAACTTTGCTAGGACCAATCTCCAGGGGTGTTTGTGGATTCTTGATTTTTTCCTGCTCCCTATATGCTCCTAAGATATGGTAATCTACCCAAATTTCTTAGGCTACTGCAACAGTAATCTAATGTTGAACATTGCCATAAGTCAACTTACCATAACAGTAGGTATTCAGATAGATTACTATTGTAGTTGTCGTTCCTTCCCTCCATCCCCCTTGTTGGTTTTTGATGTATTTCCAGGCCGTGGATGTATATTCATTGTGTACATATGTTTTACTATTGCATTTTCCTTTCCTAGTATTCTTTCTTCTTGAGCCAAGAAAGCTGTGAAGTTTTTGGTGCCCAAACAACCTTTTTATGTGGCTCTGTTCAAGCCACTGGCAGTTAAGGTGTGTCTCAAAGCCTAGTCACTATACTTGGTATCTTACTTATTGCTATGAGATGCACTGTCTCTAGCATACAAGGCATCCTCTGACACAATACTGATGGACTTACTGCACATTAGCAAGTCATATGGTATCAGAAGTGCTCTGTCTAGGGATCTAAACTTCTATAACATCAACAGAATGGTTTGGAGGGATAGGTATATCTTCCAGAGTATACTGCTGCTCTGGAACAGACTTCCCATCCACATAAAACAAAGTTAATCCCTCTCCATATTCATGAGCAACTTGGATCAATGGATAGGAACTGCCCACTGTACTACAGGGGCAGCTCCTAAATACTTTTTCCCATACGTGGGTCCTTTATTCTCGTTAGGGGTGATATATAATTATCGACCAAAGGATGGGTAAGGCCAGTCTCTAACCAAATGAGATAGATTAATTTGAGTACAAAAAGGGAAATTGGCTAGGCTTTAAAATGCCTTACAAGGGTAGTTAGCCTAGTACTTACAAACCTGTGAAAGCAAGCATGGGAAAGAAGAGGAAGTAATAGCTTGTTTCAGAGGCAGATGGACTAATACCTGACTCAAGACTATCATTTAAGAAAGCATTAAAGAGCTGATGGGATGTGTGGGCAATGAGGAATAGAAGGAGATGAAAAGTGTATTCTGCAGCTTGGTGGCAAAATGCAAACGAGCATATAGCAGTTGTCAAGAAGGTAAGATGGGATCTCAGAAAGGGACCAGCTGCTGGATGAAGTTGGGCAAGATGTGTCTGGATGAGGCCTGCAGGGTGAATGATATGAGTAGTCATTTGCCCAGGCAGACACTAGGGTATTGAAGACTAATACCAGCAGTGGTGTTGACAGAGCAGTGATGACACTAACTGCGTTAGGTGCAGAACAAATGATGCAAAAGACCTAAAAAAAATAAAAGTAGAATCCAAGGCAATGGCCAGAAGATAAACCATCTAAAGATAAGGGGTTATAACAAGTGTTTTCAAGAAGGAGTTAAGTGTAGCCTAGCTATGCTTTGGTACATGGAGACCTGGATCATCTATAATCTTGGCTGTTTGGTATTTTAAGTCAGTAAATGGTGTCTGAGTACACTTTCAGTGTTGGGCCATCATGTAGTCACTTAAAATATGCTCTGTAGAAACTTACTTTAATCAGGCTGCCATTGTAATAACCTACCTTCTCTGCTTGCCACTGCCTTCATAAGGATCTACCTACTGTTTTGTGTGTCAGCTTAGCTGTCTACTGGTTCCCTACAGAAGTGTTTTAAATGTTATTTCTGGCATGGAGCTGGGAAAGAAGGAATCACTAGAATTCAGGAAAAACTATCAGAAGACATTTTTGTTGGAAGCCTCTGGAAGGTGACTTGTAATGAATTAACAAAGAACCAGTACTTGCTGACTTAAGTACCATATAGGTCCAGCAAAACTGTCTTAAAATACATATTGTGGTAAGGTGTGAATTTTGTGTGTGTGCATGTGCCTGCACATGCTTTTGTGATATGTTTTCAAATTCACCTTGATGTGGACTACACTTTTGAACATATATTTCTGTGGCACACCTGTACATTTGCTTCATTTAGTATCTTTCCTTAAAAATGTACAAGGACTAAAATAACAAGGCGCTTATTCTTAATGTATTCAAGCAAGTATTTCAGATACAGAAATACCTTGGATCTAGTTATTGATTTCTAATATTTTATCTCTCTTGAACATTCAGATTGAAAGTATGTAATAAACTGTTAGTAAGTACTACAAAGTAGGTTAAGAAGCTGTGTGAACATATATCCTGGAACAGAACAAGGTACTAGATATGTGCCGTGTGTGTGTGTGTGTGTGTGTGTGTGTGTGTGTGTGTGTGTGTGTGTGTGTGTGTGTGTGTGTGTGTGTGTCTGTGTCTGTGTGTCTGTCTGTATAACTATATACCCTTAAAACTTAAGCAAGGAAACTTAATAACACCATTGCATGCAAAAATCAAAATCCATCTTCAAGCCATGATGGCAGGTATCCCACTTGCATGTGTCTTGTATTACCATTATATACTTTCCTCAGTGTGTGAATACCTTTGGTTTTGAGGAGTTGTCTCTGTTGAGGGCAGTTCACCAAGTATGACTTCACTCCTGTTCCACCACACCATAGTTTAACCACCATTAGTATGTTTAATGGAATACTTTTGTTGTGGTGCTTACAACTGGGTCACCTTCCCGATGGTGCCAGCAAGTTTCCATAGCACCAATTAAAACAATTTTTTGTATGTGGGGAATTTCACTTCACTTTGGTGATGAGAAAGCAGGACAGTAAGTACTATTCACCTCATTGTGTATCTGATTGGATCCTACTGCAGAGGTAAGATGAACATCTCACAGAGAGGCAGAAGCATTAATAATAACAAGTAAAATGGTACAGTTCTGTTTGTTTCTGAAACAGAGGCAGCAAGCAACAGTAAGCACATCCATTCCTGTAATGGTAACATACAGATAAAAGGGTGACAACAGCATTTAAGTGATCATTTACACCAGAAAAGATAGCAACATTACATTGTTCTGATGTAATGCCATTGTTTTTCTTTTCTTAATGCACAGAGCTGTAGGTTTCGACACTATGCAGCTGTCAATCAGACAGCAGTCATACTGTAAACTCCTTAGCTCTCTCACTCTCCCCTAATGTGCATCCCTTGATCCTTCAACATGCTCCTTGGAAACACTCAGATGTTTTAATGAAAGCCTTCTTGCAGTTTCCTAATGGGAGAGGGAATGCCAGACAACTCCCGCTGGTGGTAGCATCATAATGGTACCTGCTTGATGTGACAAGCTTCTAGGCCGTGATGCGTCTGATAGCATCCTGGAGTGCCACTGGGAATTAGACTATTTTGTTTAATCAAGCCATCCCGTTCTGGCTTTGTAAGTGGAATCACAGTGAGAAAACTGCTGCATGCTGACAAGAAATGTTTGAAAGCTATTGAATGTAAATTTGGGTAATTTGGCACTGAATACTTTGCTTTGGGTTGCATGTTACTGAAAGGACCAATAATAAAAGGTGCATATTTCTATACAGAGTTTATCCTGTAATCTACTCGAACAGCTAAGGGATCATAAAGATTTTAAAGATGAAAGCTAAGAGTAATTTTATTTTCTCTTTGGATTATTTAGTGCTGTTTTCTTAAAGCTTGTTTCCAGTTAGCTTCTGAGTGTGAATTATCTACTAAACATTTAATAGGTGTTTTCCCTGGTTGCACTGTTAGCATTTTTGAGTAATAATTGTCTTTATTTTAAAATTTAGAAAGATATACTAACATTTGGATAAATGTTAAATCCCATTTGAGTCCTATTGTTTTATAAAACATATTAACATCTGCTATTCTGTTAGGTGGCTACAGAGTTAATTATGCTGATTATCTGTATTTTGTTGTATTTTTGGTCTTTACATTTGTTTCTGGTTACTGCTAGAAAGGGAGTGCAAGGCTCAATTCCCCTTACCCTTTTACAAAAAAATATGAGCAAGAAAATAAACAAGTAAGTAAATGACTGCAGTGGAGTGTAAATGTCAGTGTCTTTAACTATATCTATATACATATATTTATGTATGTGTGTGTGTGTGTGTGTGTGTGTATATATATATATACATATATATATATATATATGTGTGTATATATATATATATATATATATATATATATATATATATATATTTTTTTAAACAAGAATGATCTTTTAACAAAAAGTCACAAATTTGCATTCTGCATCATAGAAGCACTTTTAAATTAAGTCAGAAATAGAGCAAGGTACTGGACACCACTGATTTTAAAACTGTCAAATGTTTGACACTGGATATAGTTCACTGGACTTCAGCAGAAGTTATGAAAGCACATTGGCCAGCTGTCTCATCCTTTGCAGAATTGTAGCACATTATTCCTGAGCTAGGAAGGTTGAATTGCACAGCTGAGAAGTGCAAACAGCTTGTTTTTCGGTTACAGTATTTCCACAGAATCTCTTTTAATGCATCTCTGCCTTCAAATAAATGCTTTGTGTACTAGTGTCTTAGGGTAATGCTGATTCCAGAAACATTATTAAAACATTCATTGATGGCAGAGTGGTGCCTCATTTAGCACTGTTGTCTCACAGCTCTTAGTGAGTTCTCAGCGAAAGTGCCTTCTGTGCTGAGTCTAAATGTCCTCCCAGTGGTGGCTGTGTGGGGTTTATGGGGTTTCCTTTTACATCCTAAAGATACTCTGTAAGTGAATTGGCAGTCCTCTAATTTGTCCTTAGGGGTGTGTGAGTGTGTACATGCGTGTGTACATGTACACTTCCTTTGGGTTAGTACCATCTTCTGGATGCTTTTCCTTGCCTTGTGGCTACTGAGTACTGGGCTAGATTTCTGTTTCCCAGCAACCTTATTTATTTATTTATTTATCTATCTATCTTTATTTACTGGGAAGTTCCAGTTGGGGTATATCCCATTTTCGGTTGAAGCCTGTGGAGAAAAGCTCCACATATTAGGCAAGTGCATTTAAAGACAGAACAAAATTACATTTTGTAGAATACATTGAGTTTATGTGAAAACACAATTATATGAATACATCTCAAACTCATTATATTACACACAGCTTATGAATCTAAGAAAATACATGTTTTGTTTTTTTCATGCGGTAGTTGGTTACAGAGAAATTACACAGATAGACTGCGGATGTATTATATAATGTGCTGATTAGTTGGAAGTACAGAGGAGGGTAGCAAAAGCAGCAAGGGATTTAGCAGGAGATAGAACTTAAGAAGAAAAGAAGTTATATGAAACATTAAGTAGACTTAAGATAGACCTGTATTAAAGAAGACAGAGGTGTTGGTAGTTACCTGGGAAATGGAAGTTTTATAGGAGAGAAAGTAGGTAGAGGGTGGAGTGGCAGGCTGTAGGAGAACAGTGTAAATGACATTTGTGGGAGAATATTCAGTGAGATTTGTTAGGGATGGCGATATCAAGATACATGCTTAATATTAGGGTACAGAAAGGTTAAGTAAAGGGAGTGTAACTTTGATCATGGAGTTTAGGTGGATTCAGGGGGTTAACCTGGGGTAGAGCATAAGCACAACCACTTATTTATCAGGTGTTTCTTTAGTGATGTTTTGAAACCTTGCAGTCATACCTCTCGACAAAGCCGTAAATAATGGGGGAATAATGGCCCAAAAATAGGGGCGCTTTTGAAATATTGTTCTTAACAAACTTGGAAAGTTGATAGAATAACAGGTTTTGCATCAGCATACATTTTCTGAAGGGTATGAAGTGTGAAACTGAAATGTCAGTCATCATTTTCTAACTTCATCTCTCAATGATTTGCCAGAAAACCACAATTTATGAGAAAACAGACCAAAAATAGGGGGCAAAAAATCTGGACATTCTACGAAAATCTGTACAGTTGGGAAGTATGCATGCAATATGTCTATCTGTCTTATTTCAGGGGGTCTTTGGTTCCAGATTTTGGCTACCTGGTTAGAGTATAGTTAGTATCCTGTGCTGTTATTTGCTTTTCTAATGGATAGAAAAGCTTTGTTGTTGGATCTTAAGGCTCTATTAGTGCTGTAGGGTTGTAGCATTCCTTTTCTGTGGAGTTTATTAGTTCATGGGCTGTAATAAGTTGTATTAGTTGAGGTGTTTTTCAAGTTACAACAAGTTAAGCCTTTTTAGTGCTATGCAATGTTTTTTTTTTTTTTTGGATAATTTGAATTGGATTAAGTGGGTAATGGGAGAACGAATGAATGAGTGTTATTCAGCAGAAGACGTAGTGAAATTATCAGAAATTCCAGTACATCGGATATGGACCGGGTAAGTTAGCCAATAACTGGTTGTGTGGTTGATGTTTTGTGGCCATTCAACCAAATTTTGCTATCCTGAGAAAGCTCTCCAAGGGGATATTTCTCCATTTCCTCAAAATACGTTAATCTCACAATAAGAGCAGGAGTTCAAGAGCTTCAGCAGTTAAAATGGTTTCAGTTTGTTTATATTTCATAATTACAGGTTCACCCAGTACAAACTATACACATGAATACACTCTTAGTTGCACAGACTGTTTCACTGCCCATGTCCATTGCTTTGGGACTGCAGTTGCAGTGGACAAACAACAGTTACATAAGAACTGCTTGAATAGAACTGCCCATTTAGCATTTAAAGAAATGACCTGCAGACCCCATAACAGTATCTGGATGCTGCTTTAAAACAAGGGTGAGAGTCAACCTTCCTTTCTCACTGAGTGTATTTACAACAATGTATCTGACAGCTCTCTTCATACAAATATCTTCTGAATTAACATTAATTAAGGTAAATAAATCAAAAGGTAGCAGTCAACTGCTGCAAAAAGAAACACTTTCTTAGAAACACTGTAACTGGTCTTTTTTAGATTTTTATTCAGTGTTATTTTGAAAACATTATCAAATGCAAATGCTAATTAGTTGGCTTTATATTTACAGGAAACTCTGGATGACATTGACAAGAATGGAGATGGTTATGTAGATGAAGATGAATATATTGGTAAATAATGCCCCACTTTTATATGTTACTATACCAGGGGGTCTGGTGCTGTTTGTATGTCTGCATGTTTTAGATATGTTGTTGCAAGCTGTGAGGTCATGACACTAGTGTGGTTTCATCAGAGAATACTTGTGGTCACCTCTAAGCCTAGAAATGATTCTGCATCTTCCATCACATCCAGTTCAGTGAATGAAAGGCTGACTTGAAAAAGGTTGCATTTTTAAAGTAAGCATAACCAAATATTTTGAAAGGTTTGTTTTTTCCTTTGTGCATGCTATTTTTGGTTGAAGCTGGTTTGCCAGTTAGGCAGAATTTGCAGGCATTATTTGTTTTTCTGTTTACTGAGCTATTTTTATGACTGGGATTGGCACTCATTTTCTGAGGAGTTATGTGACAAAGACAACCATTAATAAAATAAGAGTTATAGTACATAATGAATAATTAATTGCAAACAGAACATATGTTAGAGTAGATGCAGGGCCGGCCTTTGGCCAACTGGTGCCCTAGGCAAAAGAGTTCCACAGCACCCCACCCACACACACCACCTAATGCCCTTATCCTTGTCTACCTACACCATCCAGATTACTTTTTACTAACTTTTTTTCTATGGTTTCCCTTGCTCATGAGTGTTCTGTGTATTCATTCAACACATTTCTCTACTACAAAAAAACAAACAAACACATACTTGAAAAGGGCCCCTGCTGGAGTGGCACCCTAGGTGGCCACCTAGTTGGCCTGTACCTAAGGTTGGCTATGAGTAGGTGCAAGATATTTGCTTTATATACAGTTACATTAAGCATAAGTGAACAATGATCTGTGCAAGCAGGTATATATAATTTTCCTAATAAAAGTGATTTTTTTTTATAGGGAAGTATGACTGTAATTGTACATATGTCTTTTCAGTCTAGCGTTACTGCCTGTTAAGTCGCTGCTTAGCAAAAACAAGTTAGCAAGATTATTCTAGGTGGCACTGATTGAAAAATGAAGAAACAGCTATTTTGTACTACTTTAAGCAGATGTCTTGATCAGGATTTTTTTTTCTTTTTTGGTTGGGGAGAGGGGTGCTGATGCATAATCTGAAAGCTTGGTGGAGTAGTGTTGGGAACTTGACATTTAGTAACCAGAGAGATGATTGGTAGTGTTGTAAGTATGATAAATAGGGGAAAGCCATTCCATCATCACTAGAAGCATACAGTTTTTTTGCTTTCTTGTACAGCAGCTGTCACTATTCTGTAGCAGTTGGTAGTGAGGGCAGAGTCTGTTCTAATGAATGCAAAGATACAAGGCAGAAGTGCAACACAGTAGTGTTTGACCTTTAAAAATGCAATATTCTGGTGGATCTAGGACATTTCACTGAAACTCAAATGACTGAACATAAATCACTGAAAGCACAATTCACTGAAAACTCAATTCACTGAAAGTTATATATGGCCTTTTCCCCACTGTAGTGCGACCCTGGAGTTAGTATATATAGTAAGGGGGGGTGGGGGGCACTACCCCCCACATATTTTAAGTATATATTATATTTGGAAAAAAGTAATATATTGGAATTGCAAGTATCCATGTATATAGTTCAAAATATTTAAAATATGTGGGGCCCCCACACTCCCCTTACTATATATACTAACTCCAGGGTCACAGTGGGGAAAAGGCCATATATAACTTTCAGTGAAATGTGTTTCAGTGAATTGAGTTTTCAGTGAATTGAGCTTTCAGTGAAAAGTGCACACTAATTTGACTTTCAGTGAAATGTGCATTCAGTGAAATGTCCTAGACCCATTCTGGTGTGTTGAACAACTCCCCTTTCCCCTGAGGTACAATGATCTTAGAATTAGTATGACTTTGGGGGATGTGCCTTGCAGAAATGCTTTTCGAGCATTGGAACAGTTTTCATTGTTGGGGTCTTTGGGAGAGCAGTTCCACTTTTTAAGTACAGTTTTTATGCCAGTCACTACTGCATCACAGTTTTGTTATGAAATGGATGCAGAACTTGGTGAGAACACCAAAGGACATTTTCAAGGAGCAAAAAGCTGTCCACTAGTTTGCCTCTTGACTGATACATAGGCAAGCATGATATGGGAGAGCCAGTTCCGAATTGATGACCTGTGTCAGGAGAGAAGGGACAACCCAGAGTGACTTCTAGGTGTAGTGTGGTCTCTCGGCTAGATCAACAGGGAAACTGACATTTGTTATACACTGACCTAGGAGGGGTAGGACTCAGGGGTGGAGCTGTATGCAGGAATAACAGACTTTGGTTTACCAGGGTGGGCACTGGAGAGAGACCAATTCCTTTGACCATGTCCTTGTTGCAAGAGCAAACTGTAGGTTTCTCCTCATCTAATGTCCACCTGCTATTGTGAGGAAATTCCTTCAGGAGTTCACTGATTTCCTTGATGACTCAGACTTGCTTTAGCACATTGTGGTGTTAGGTGAATTTGATGTCTGGGTCAGTGACAAAACAGTGTGTCCTGCATATACATTTAATTGTATTTTGAAAGGTTTCAGGTTTGCTAAGATGGTTACCTCTGCAATACATAAACTGTGACATAACATTACATTTCATATTTCTAATGGATCTGGCAGGCACAGATCTGTAGGTAGAATTAGTTTTGTAGCCTGATCATTTCCAGGTCCATTCTGATTTCTGCTAGCTTTAACCCCACCCTGATCTTGAGCTAAGGGTACTTCATAATATCAGTCACATTACTGGTGTTCTCTCTTTTTTTTTAATGCACTGTGCCTTGTTACTGTTGGAGAGTGGTGTCGATTTAGCAGATATTCTGTTTGAGAATTATGACAGATCTCAATCTCAGACTGCGGACTCCTTGGGCCCTGGTCAGATCTGCTGTGAGGATTGAAGTTTAATTCAGTGCTTCTCTTCTTATAATGTATACAGCTGGGCACAGGTTGGAGCATCTTTTGTGATGGGTGGGCTGGTGGTGTGACAAGATTGAGCTTGATGAACATTATTCCATCCATCAAGCAGCTATTTCTCTATGAGAAGTTAATAGTTTTTGCCAAGGGAAATGTCTTAGTGAGCTGACTGACCAGCAGTGCTTTTGTGGAGAGACTGTGCAGCCCAGGCTGTCTGTCAACTGGAAGAGCCTTGACAAGCTCTGAGTGTGAGTTTGTTGCTCGATTTCAGTCTTGACGAGATTTCTTCCATTCGGTCCACCCTTCCCTCAGCTGATTTCAAGGGTGGTGGCACGGTATGCCCTCCTTTCCTGTTAGCAACATCTTGGGGGTTGTTCAAGATTCCTGATGTGAGTTCAGTATTGTGTTCTCTGGCTCGTAGCTAATAACCCACAAGCTGCATCCATGATCTTCTAAGCTGGTGATGGGCAATTTAAATGTGATAAGGCCAGTTATTTATCGAACTGTGGTTGGCAGGGTTTTTCCTTCAGCCTTAAAGGAGGTGTTGATTATCCCAACTGTCAAGAAACAGTCTTTAGTCCCAAATAATTTAACTTACTATTGTTTGTTTTCTAACCTCCCATTTCTCAGGAAGGTTATCGGGACAGTTGTTTAATATAAGTTTCTATCTGCTTTTAAAGTTAATGGATTTGTGGATCCTTTTCTGACAAGATTTTGTACTCTCCATAATACCTAAACAGTTTTTTTATAAGAATTGTTAATGATCTGATGGCAGGAAACCGGTGGCATTATTCACTGTTACTACTCTTTGATCTCTCTGCAGCATTTGACAGTGAACCATGACATGCTTATAGAATGGCTTTGTTCCTGTTGTGGAGTCTCTCCTCGATGGTCTTGGACTGATTTACCTATTATCTATCCAGCTGTACTCAGGGTCTGACCAAGAAGCATATGTTCATAAAGTATGTTCTAGACTGTCCAAGTGTGATTAAAAATGGCAAAAATAAATAACTAAGTAAATAAATAAGTAATAGTTCTGTGGCATAAAGGGATGAAGCCCAGAGAACCTAAGTACACTTAATGGCTTTGGCAATAGAGAAGCTTGGGGGGTGAGAGAGAGTGGCTGCTGACAAGCTCCCCAGTCCTGGGGGGAGGGAAGTGGTGCTGGTTCACTGCTTGGTAACATCTAGTGTGGTAGCTTTAGGTGTTTGATACATAATGTGTTGCTCCTGTGCAGGTGTACTGGGCAGGAAAGTCCCAGTGCTGAGAGACACTTTCTGCAGCAGACAGCATACAGTGGGTCTTGAAACTGCCAACACTTGGAGGGGAGGAGCTACACCCTACAGCCAGCACCACTTCCCTCCCCCAGGACTGGTGAGCTGTCAGCAGCCGTTCTCTCTCATCCCCCCAAGCTTCTCTATTGCCAAAGCCATTAAGTGTACTTAGGTTCTCTGGGCTTCATCCCTTTATGCCACAGAATTATTATTTATTTATTTTTGCCATTTTTAATCACACTTGGACACTATCTAACCAGTACTGTTAGGTTCATCACAATTTGATTAGGAAATGCTGTCTTTTTAAGATGACATACTGTGTAACTTGAGAGTCCTTATCACTGGTTTCACTCACTAACAAGTAATCATATTTGACTCTCTGTGCAAATTTTTACTATGGATGTTAATGGTGAATTTTACCCCTGTGTAATGTTTATAACTATGTATTTTAACTTCTCACTATGTGTGAATTCTAACTATGAATGTTAATCGTGTATTTTTACCCCTGTGTAATGTCTATAACTTTGTACTTTAACTATTGTACAAAACTAATTATTCTATAACTGGAGTTTTTCTCCCCGGGTCTCCGCTGAAAATGGACATAAATCCAGATGAACTATCCCCAGTCAACAAATGTAAAATAAATAAATAAATAAATACAAGGGGGTGGTGGACCACTTAGACTTTGTAGCTGCACTCCTCCTTACCACTTGATTCGTGTCACAGAGAGAACATGAATGGACTGGTTATGTATCCTGGGTGGGAACAGATGGGTCATAGAACTCTTGCCAAGCCCAGTAATGTCTGATCCTCATCCCCAACAGAAAGAATAAAGCAATTTTGTAATGGTAGTGAAGCTTTTGGGCAAGTTCTACAGAGGGGAAAGAATGGCAGAATATTTGATAAAGTTGCAAAAATTCTGTGCTTTTAGGGAATCCTCAGTAAAGGAAGACAAAACCATTACTGACCACAGAGTGCTCCTATGAGCATAAATGATGTATTAAGTACCCTCATATCTACTATTTTATTTCACTGTTCATGTACAAAACTTTTTGCCCTATATAATTCTGTGCAAGTTACCTCAAAATGGGGTGTGTGCGTGTGTGCACAAAAAAAAAAAAAAAAAGACTTCAAAACTATAGGTACTTCGAATGAAGCAGCCTTAAGCAAAATACTCCTCACCCCCACCATAAAACATTTAACGCATTTGTCTTTATTCACATTATACACTTCTCCAGAACTGGTAATATGCATGTGCATTGTGGCATAGTGCCTGTTGAGAAGCACACTACTTATGTTATATGTACTGTTTCTATACCAGTTAGGGTTGCTTTAACTAAAGAGTGTGCCATGGAAGAGAACTGCAGAGTTCCTAAGAAACACACAGGAGGAAGGCAAACCAGAAAGAGTGGCCAGACATGACAGCTGATGAGAACCAGGTGGCACCTGGGGTATATTATGGTCACTAATTTTTGAGGAGATGGGATTCCTGACTTCTGGGTCTGGATGAGTTTTGGACAGGTGTTTTACAGTATGTGTGGGACAAAGGCAGTCTGGAAGCTTCCCCCTGAAACTGGAAAAAAAGATGGAGCTGTTATCCTGGAAAAAATGTTAATGGTAAAATCCGGGCTTCTGTAGTACAGACTTGAAAGATTGGTGTCTTTAAGTATTGTTTATTTACAGGCCACCCTTTAGAAAACCTGGGGTCTATATCAGATGCACGAAAAGACTTTAACGCTCACATGAGCGAAAATGCTGAGAATCGAAACTGTGATTGTGGGGTCGTGTTACAGTGAGGAGTGGGATATTTGCCCTTTCCTCACTGTAGTGTGACCTCTGAGTTGGAATATATAGTTAGCGGGGGTGTGTGGGGTGCACAGCCCCCTACAATAGCAAGTTTGATTACCGCCATTTTCGCTCATGTGAGCGTTCGCGGTAAAGTCTTTTCGGTTTTATAATATAGACCCGAAAACCTGGAGTATTCGATGGAAAACTGAAATTCTGTTAACTGGAAAAGACCACAATGAATGAAGCTTTGTAAGAATCTAGTAGTGCATTAATGACGGTGATTATTTTATCTTGCTGTCCATTTTGTGTATTCCCTTAAATAAACTTTATCTTCAGTTGAAAAGCTTATTGCAGAGACAGATTTTGTGACTGCAGGTTGCTGCAAAAATGTATGCACACTGCATGTGTGTGTGTTTGTGTATGCATACATGTAGATTGTCAAGTCTTGAAAAAACACGAGGCACAAATATGTAAAAAAAAAGAACATTCTAACAGGTTTATTTGAAGAATCAGATGAAAAAAATGCTGACTATGCTTTTCTCAGCCAGTTTCTTAAAATATGTACACTGTTGACAGTAGAAGTAAAGTTCACAGTCCGTAGCAGTACCTCCACCGTATAGACTGTCTCACACAGCTTTTCTAGCAACAAGCTGTCAGATAAAGTTCACATCTGCAGGCCTTGGCTGGGCCATCATTTCAGTTCTGTAAATTTTTTGCATCAATATCCCTCAGACCACATCCAGAACAGGTCACAATTGAACCATCCATCTTCAGGAACCCCACATCTTCGGCAGACACCCGTTCTACCCCATGATGAACCTGAGATTCGAGGAACAAACTTCCTGCTTATTCTACTTCCAGGATAAAGACTTTTATAGAGCACTAATTCCCATCAGTACTTTTATTAATACAACTGACTGCCTTACTAAACTGCTGCAAGAATTGTACAGACACAAGCTGTACTTCATACACATTTGAATGAGTCTTCCCCATTTTCAATAAAGATGTCTTTTTCAACAAATATATGTTTTACACACACACACACACACACACACACACACACACACACACACACACACACACACATGTATGTAATGCCGGCACACACCCATGCATAATTATGTATGCCAGCACACACATGCACACATGTATTTGCCCTTGAATACTGAATATAGTAAACCTACTCGGTAACCACATCAAAGCTTAATACATATGCAAGAAGCTTGGTGCTGGTTTTGAACATTTTGAAGTTACAATACAACACAGCAAACATTTTGTACACCATGGTTCGCACCCGCTTTACAGCTATTAACCAAACAGCACCCCCAGTGCTATCCCTGTAAAATTAATTTTGGGAAGTGTTCTGGTGCTATCTATTTGGCAGCATACACTGTACGGCTAAATTGTTTAGGAGGGCTGACATAATGCACTGAACCTGGAGAGAGGTAAAGGCCCTTAGCACCCATCAGCTCTGTCTGCTGCTCTGCCTGAAGCAGAAGCTGCCTGTACTACTTTTCATTAGCTCAGTACTGCTTGTTCCCCCTGTAATGTATCCTGGTGGTGCACTTGAATGTAATCCTCTGTTTCACTCACTGCCTTTTTATACCCGAATAAAGTGTTCCAAGCATCTGTGAAAAAACCTTCTCCACATTGCAATTTTAACTGTGCATTGTTTCATCTCATATTTTAGTCTTTTTATTATTGTACATTCTAAAAATTTAGACTGAGTGAATCTGAATTAACCTAATTAATTAACATTTTTGAAGGTTCCTTTATATCAGCTTTATGACTCACTGTATACTTTTTTATGCAAGTCATATAAAATCTAAGTTAATTTTCTCTGCACTGTTGCCACACTGTATACTGGTGTTTGAGTAACTCCTCTGGAAATGTAAAGGGAAACCTTATCAGTGTGGTATGTAGGCTGACAAACATCCGCCTTCCAGCACTGTAATTCTCTGTTATAAACTGTAACATGCTGAGTGCCCCCCATGCTACCTTTACTCAGAAATTATTATTCATAGATCTCCTTGTCCCTGATGACTCTGTAAACACCGTCATGTAAGCCATCCATAGGATGCTGCTCTTCTGGCACATATATGGCCTTGTAGTTTGTCACAGCTGTCACACTTAGTGCTGTCTTCACACAGTATAAACGTGCTTTCTGCTCTGTATATACTTAAACATCATGCCCCTTAGCCTCTGTCAGGTGGATGTTATTTTATTCACATTCTGGGCAGTTTATGAAAAATTAATATTTACTTCCAATCGTCTAAGAGGCATGAGTATAAGTTAGTTGACTATACTTGGCTCATAAAATATGATGAAATCAGTGGAATCAAACCAGTGCCGGTCGAAAATATCAGCTAATGTAAAGCTCATTGTTGCAGTCTATAGTCTAAATTCTGGTAGTCTAAATACACAAATAAACACACAGTCCATGATGCATTTCCATTATAATACTTGTTGGTTAGATTTTATTACCACAGAATGATTGTCCATTTGCTAACCATATTTCTTTTAAATCAAAGCTGAATGCTTTGCATAAAGGTGTAACCCTTGTCCAAAAACTGAAAATGCAAGCAAACAACATGCCAAAACTAATCGTGGTTTACAGGACTGCTGAATAATTTATGCATTTCCAAAATGATGAATGTCCTTCTAAAATCAACTTCATCTTTATATATTTTTAATATATTTATTACTGGGAAATATTCATTTTAGTGGTGCTGCACAATGGCTTTATTTCTGACAAAGCCTTTGCTTTAACAGGAGGTAAAGAAATCATAAATGCAAAAACATGTAATTATTATAAGTTATACTGGCAGCTCCAAAAAGTGCTGAAAAGAATCTTGATTATTAAGATTTTACTGTTAACTATGTTAGAATAGTGTATGTTGCACGGAATGCTAATGCACTCATTAAATGGTAAATTAGGCTACATATTTAGGCACTTCTTAGACCAGCTGTTAGGGCAGAGTTCAAAAAACACAGAGTGTTTTTCTACATGCATTTCATTTAATCAAAAGCTTTGTGATGTTAATTTTAATAAGTTGACATGTTCTGTCAATTTAATTTTATCATACTTGTCAATGTAATGCATTCAATAACAAAACATTCCTTACGCCCATGTATGAGTCTAGGAGACATCGGCTTTCATGCTATAACAAATGTTGACAACTACCTAGTAATTATATGTTGGTAATGTCACAGAATGAACTTTAATTACTGTGAAAATTGTACTTCCCTATTGTATTAGTCATACACGCAAAGCATTCAAATTTTAAGTCTAAATAGAATTTACAATAATTAGAAAAACCTTGCCATTAATTATGAGAAGTGTGTGTGTATTATTGTTGGTTATGTGGTGTCACCTACCAGAGTCATGGAATATGTTTCATCCAGATTGTTTTCATTACACTCAACATTTCAGTAAAAGTTTGTGAGCACATAAAGGAAGTCAGAGGCACAAAGTTCCACAGAGTCATCAGATTTCTTTTTTTATTTAACTTGGTTTGTGAGTATTTGTAAACCAAAATCAGAGAAGTCTTGTTGGAAAATGTCAAAAAAAAAAAAAAAAAAAAAAAAAATATATATATATATATATATATGTGTGTACATATATGTGTGTGTAGAAAAATAGTTTCATAAAGTAACAGTAACATTAATGAGAAATGCATAGCGTTTCTTACAATATCCATTCTTGGTTAATATGTTGCTAGGGAATGGATGGTTGTATAGGATTAAATTTGCTGCACTAATTAATAATTGTAACATTGCAGAGCAAACAATGACTCCATCCATCCGTTCTATACCAGGTAGACTGCAAAGAAGAACATCAGGCCAAATCCCCATATTAGGGTACAGTGAGGCAGAAGCATTGCTATTTGAAGAGCATTTTCTTCTATAGTGTTTACTATCATGGGACGTACCTCATACAAGTTTACTGTCTGTCGAATACAACAGTGACACAAGTGGGCAGATTCTCATTGACTATCATATGAATGTTTCTGGGTGGGGGGAGAGTGCTAAGTCAATAACCCACTGCAGCAACACCCTCTCACAGCGTGTCCCACTCTTAGACTAGGCATTTAGCCTGCAGTGCCTCTGCTAAGGTGTAGGGTGGATCTGTAAATCACAGCTTTACACATGTCCCACGCAGAAGCATTATTCAATAGGTAGCACATATGGCAGCAGCATTGGAAGGCTGTGCCCTTAGGGCAAACCATTTTGGTGCATTTGTCAAAGAAAACAAATTTCAAAGATGTGCATCTCCCTGGGGCTCTGCCGAAAATGGGCTCTTTCCCAGTCGGATTTTCCCGGTAAACAAATGTAAAATAAGTAAATAACAGGTAGTATAGTGAGATGCATACTTTTGTTAATGTATGTTTGGCCACAGGTAGGCTGTGTATACTGTGCGTGAACAAGAGCTGATCAGAATTCCTGACTGCTTTGTTTCTGCCCATATACTTTAGTTTCCTAAATGCATCTAATGTTTGCAGTTTGCTTGCCTTTAGTTTTCTTGCTGTGGAGAAATGTTAGCAATTGTATGTTGTGATTTAGGGAAATATTATTTAGACATTTGTGACAGATTAGTTCTCACAGTCACTGCATTATTATGTAAATAGAACGCCTGGTTACATAAAGCTAAAACTCTAAAATGCTACAAATGCTACTAAAAGTCACTGGCATGAAGAAGAAAGTACATTATTTTTTATTTGAAGTTTGTTTGCCAGGATGGTCCATTGGGCAGAAGGAGCCCATTTTCAATGGAGTCCTGGGGAGAAAAGCACCACAGATACATTATATAAAATAACAGGTTGTTATATTACAATAAGAGTACATGAAAACAAAGTATTTGATGATACAATTTAGAAGATAAAAACAGAAGTTATATAACAATTTGTAAAAGTTTACAAATGTATAGTCCCTATCATTGCTAACATAGATGTTAAGTCTGTTACAGTAATAAGTGGCTATTTACAAGTCAATTAAAACTAAAGTAGGTATTTACAATATGTATGTTTCCACAGGGGAAATATGATCAGTGTGGGGGGATATGTAGGTTAAATGAGGTAAGGGAGAGATGAGTTAGAGGAAGTAGAGACAGAGAAGAAAATGGGGAGGTAGATATTTGAGTTAGGATAAAATGAGAAAGGGAGACGGGAGTAAGGTAGCTGCTGGGGACATTATGCAAGATGGGAACATCAGCATTCCCAGAGAGTTGTTAGGTCTGAGTGGAGCAGAGTTTTAAAGGTGGAGGGGCCACTGGTGAGGTGAATATGAGGTGGGAGGGAGTTCCAGAGACGTGCTAAGGAAAAAGAGGGTAGAAGTTTGCCTGCTGGACGGGCGGGTTTGTAAAGTTCATTTGTGTAGAAGCTTAGCATAATTGTAGAAATTAGTGCAGGTAACTGTTGAAGTACTCCTGACTAATGAGAATTCCTGCTGGTGTGTCCTTGGTAGTAGAACCCCAACTTCAGGAGCTGGTAACTCCCCCCCCCAGGCATGGCAGAAGGCCTCCAACCTAGGATGCCAGGATGCTTTTAGTATAACATGGGCATGTGCAACTTTTAAAGGATACTGAGGGAGTGCTCTCCACAAGTGGTCTAAGCCCACCAGGTCTGAAAACATTTATAGCAAGGATGATGTCTAAAATTAAAAAGCTCTATGTTGAGAAGGGGGTCCACCCACAGGAATGTGGATGTGCTGTTCTCATTTTGTAAATTTTATTTTATTAATCTGGATGTAAATTTTCCGCTAACACCCTTTTAAGTGTGCTTCTGTTAAAATGAAGTTGTCTGTGGTAATCTGTGACTAACTTTGCTTGTCTTAAACTTTTTTTTTTCACAACAGGGAAAGAATAAATACATTACTGGATGTTCTTTTTGAATTTTGAAGTCAGATATGAAAAATTTATTAGTTTGCAAACAGAAATAAGTTCAGACCCAAATTAAAAAAAAAACTGTTTACTCAGCATTTGAGTTATAGTTTACTTGCTTGGAAAAACATTAACACTAAATGTGTTTTGAATTTTTTAGTATTGCTTGCAGTTGTGCAGAAAGTCATTGGCTTCATAAAACAGATATTGGAGGATAGTTAATTTTGGATCTAAATTTGTTTTTGAACTGTTTTTCTAAGTAATTTTGAAATCTGTATGAAGACAAAAGTATGCCTAGTGGCTCAGAGAGACAGACATTTCTCAATTAACTTGGATGCCACAGATTTTATTGATAACCTAGCTAAGGGTCCAGATCAGTTAACCAAAATTTCCATGTATTTCAAGATGTTATTCCACCTTGTAATCATCACCTAAATTAACATTATATTGTTGCTGGCTGACATCCTGATTAAATAAAAAAATAAAAGTTGAATAACTTTGAAAATTACAATCCAGTAGCTATTCTAAATTCCAATAAAACTCATAAGTACTTATACCCTTAACATTTTTAAATAGGCTTTTTTCTTTAGTTTCAGTTTAGCTTTACACTTTGCAGAAGTTGAGACTTAGTAAATCATTTATTACAAGCTGGAGTGGTAAGCACTAGGTAACCTAGCTACCACATAAGGAGTGGTTTCTTGCCCAGAAATTGTAGATGTTAAGTAGTCCTATCTCACCTTAATTCTTTACATATGGGATCGGAGCCAATCCTCGGCTCCGACTCGGCCTATTTACAAGCTGGAAGACTTTTGGTTGCCTCGTGGCTAGGTAGGTATCCCATGGTGCATCAGTACAATCCCCAGATCTCATTTGCCGCGACAACTAGTTTGATTGTGCTTCTCTTTGGCTCTGGCTAAGTGTTTGCATGTTTTCACCTTTTTCAAAGTTTTCTTCACTGTTTTTAGCTTAGATTAGTTATATGGTTCAATATAGTTAAATCGTTACTGTTTGTAGTATTCAATTAGCGTAGTTTTATTTAAAGTTATCTTCTGTTTGTGCCATTAGTGCAATTTTTGGCCTTTGGCTGTTAATTTCTTCTTGGTATCCCGTGTACCAGGCTTACTATTTGGATTAAAGTAGGCGCCTTTTGCGCATTAGTATTCTGTGAGCTTAAATAGAGTTTGGTAGTTTCCGCTTACTTCTAGAGTTATTAGATTGCTGTTAGGATCTTCATTCTGTTTGTATTTGCAGTTGACTTGTGTTTTTATTGATGTTATGTAGTCCAATCTCGCCTACATTCTTACCCGTGGGTTCGGAGCCGAACTGCGGCTCCAACTCGGTCATACTCTAGCTCGAAGTCTTCAATTGGCTCGTGGCTAAGAGGTATCCCATGCTGCAATGAGCCTATCCCCCAGATCTCGTTTGCCGCTCGTACAGCTAGGACGTGGTCTTGTTCTTGGTCGTGGCTAAGTACAATTTTTCTACTTTTATTTCGATTTAGTTAGCTCCAAAAGCTATTTTAATAACTAGTGTGTGTGTTTTGCTTCTGACCAGTTCAATTGAACTTTTCTTGGTATCCCGTTTCCCTTGGTGTTTACGGGCTAGGCCCGTTTCAGTTAGAGAACCTAGTCCTCCCCTGTTTTGTTATTGTTGTATAGCAGTTTGATCCCTTTTGTTAGCGGGTTCTTTGTTGTGTGACTGTTTGTTGTTCCCCCATTTTTTTTCCTGGGCTAGGCCCTTTTAACTTAGAGGACCTAGTCCTCCCTGTGGTTACCTCACGGTCTCTAGGCCATTTGAGTTAGAGGCTCTAGTTTCCCATGCTCTTTTTGGTTTCTGTGGTGAAGGTGTCCCTACCATTTTCATCTGAGTGTGTGTGTGTGTGTGTGTGTGTGTGTGTGTGTGTGTGTGTGTGTGTGTGTGTTCTTGTCTTTAACATGTCTAAGGATTCTAAAGAGCACAGGCCTTTGGGCTTCAAAAAGTGTGTTAAGTGTAACAACAAGATGTCTTTGACGGATGGGCACTCTGTGCGTGTATTCATGGGGGCTATTCATTTACAGGAATCCTGCTTGTTCTGTCACGCTTTCAGCCCTCGCGTGCTGCAAGAGAGGAAGAACAAGCTAATATTAAGGGGATTGCTGAAACCTTCCTTTGAAGAGGATTTGGAAAGATCTTCCAGTTCCAAGTCTTCTCCTTCCAAACCAGACAAAAAGATGGACAAAAAATCGTCTAAGAAACGCTCTCCGGCTCCGTCAGTCTCCTCGGAGCTGCCAGAGAAAATCATTAAAACTACAGTTGCTTCTTTGGCTCCACTGACTTCGAGGCCGACAGAAGACAGTGCATCGATGATGTCTACATTGGCTCCCGGTTTATTGGAGCCGGTGACAGATTTGTCAGTTCGGAGCCAGTCTCCAGTTTTTCGACCGGTTTCTCCGAATCGTAGGTCTCCCTGTATAGGGAGATCCAGATCCCCGGCCATGTCCTCTAGGTCCTCCAGGACAATTTCCGATGACGATGTCGATAGAGTGGTGAGGAAACTGCTCCAGTCATCGGTACTGGTTAAATTGCTTTCGGCTCTGGCCCAGTCGGCTCCAGAGCCCGTCCTCCCTTCATCTTTGGCTGTTCCTCCTCCGGACCTTTCTTCGGAGCCAGAGCTGTCAGTTCCATCTGATGCCTCGAGGTCGGTTCCAGTAGCCCCTTCTAGCATCTCTGCTCCAATCTCCACTCCAACTCCATCGGCGCCGTCCACGGGGTCCAAGATTCACAGCTCGCCGGTCGGAGCTGAGAAGGAGGTATCAGGTCGATCTTCTTCAGCTCCGAGCCTTCCTCTCAGCACTTCGGCTCTGGTGAGCATGGACCCGACATTCGCTTCGGACCTTATTTCCTCGGCTCCAAGGGTGTCTTCTGCGGTTAGTCAACCTTCGGGGATCAGCTTTTGAGGTCATGAGGAGTGTGCTGGCCAGGTCGTCAGCTGCATCTTACGGTACCGACACTCTTCCCCCACCAGCACCGATATCAGTAGCAGATCACCCTCTATCTAAGGACAGTGGAGATCTAAGGCTTCAGGATACCTCCATGAGTGGTCCCCAGCGTTCTGAGGCCTCCCCGGGTTTTTTTTTACTAGAGGAGCCACCCAGAAAGTGAGTGTGCAAGAGGAAGCACATTGACTCCCAAGTTGAGTCTCTCTCGTCTGACACCGACCTCGAGGAGTCAGAGGGGTCCTAAGTCATCTTCTGACCATGTCTTTTTCAGATATCTTGGAATTACTGAGACGAAGAGGCGACTGGCCATCTAAAGCCCCTTCTGAGGAGGAGTCAGTGTTCCTGAAGGCCTTTGGGTCCCAACCCTCCGCCTCTTGGGTTTCTCCCCTATTCAACGAACTCCTGGACCTCATTTGTCGAAAGGTGTGGGAAACTCTGGACACTGTGGAACCTGTCCCTAGGAGACCCAACAAGTTTTTGTTCGCTCCCCCTGATAAAGAATTTCTTACAAAAGGCGTTTCAGTAGATGCCATGGTGGTGGCAGCAGCCACCAAGAAGGAACTTGCAGAAACTTCATCTACCATCCATCCCCCTAACAAGGAATCCAGGGCTATGGACAGGTATGGGTAGCATGTGTTCTCTTCAGCGGCCTTTACACTGCGGTCGCTGAACTATTTATCGCATGTTACACAGCTCCAAAGAGATCTCCTAAAGGAGTTGGGAGATTCTCTACAGGGTAACGTTTCTGATGCTGTGGCTCAGAAAGTCAGTGCTCAAATGTCTACCCTAAATTCTGTTACCAACTCCTCCATGAGGCTGATCTCGTACGCAGCCGATGGAGCGAGCAGGGCTGTGGGTTCCGGAGTCTCTCTCTTAGAGACGCTCCTGGATGCGCCTGTGCAACTTCATGGAGGCCTTCAAGTCTACCTTCACCAACACGCCCTTTGACGGTTCATCCTTATTTGGAACCAAGGTGAAGGACACTCTCACTAGGTGCGAGCAGGAAGGAAATATCCTGTCTGCCGTGGGAGTCCATTTTTCCATGCCTTCTAGACCTTATCCCAAGGGCCAGAAAGGTGGAAAAATGTGGTTCAGAAAATCGCAGAGGTTTTTTCACAATGCACAGAGTGATTCCCCCTCCAGAGGCAGAGGAGGGGTTGGAAATTCAGGTAGATGCCGACCTCTAGAGGCAGAGGAGGCCTGCGTAACTAGGGGCCCGCAATTCCTTTTGTGGCTCTCCCTACCAGCGCTCCTGAGAGGAGGCTCGACTGTGTGTCTGTGGAGCCAGTCGGGGGTCGCATCTCTGTATACCCAGAAGCCTGGCGAGACATCACCCAAGACGAGTGGGTATTACAGATAATCTCCAGAGGTTATCATATTCCCCTTCTTTCATCTCCCCCTCCAAACAAAAGAATACCAGACGTCCCACCCAATCAAAGTGATTCCGCAACCTTAGAAGTTCAAACGTTGCTGTTAAAAGGAGCCATCCAGCCCATCCACTCAGACCAAGTAGGATTAGGGACTTACTCCAAATTCTTTTTGGTGCGGAAAAGAACAGGGGACCTGAGACCCATTTTGGATCTCAGCCATTTGAACCTTCATGTAGAGAAGTCCAAGTTCTGCATGGTCACGTTACAGTCAATTCTCCCGTTATTAAGGAAAGTTGTGTTGATGTGCTCCATCGACCTCAAGGATGCTTACTACCATATAAAAATGGACAGGGCATCCAGAAGTCACCTACGCTTCTGGCTGGAGACAGTCATTTTCAGTTTCGTGCCCTGCCCTTTGGTCTCACCACAGCCCCCACCATTTGTAGATGCAGCACTATCTAAAGTTTCATTGCTATCGTTATAAATTAACTTCAACATCAAATTCCTAGTAAATTTTTTGATATCAAATATTACAAAAGTCAGAAGCAGCCAAAGGAATGAACGAGAGCCCTTTACTTAATACACTTAATTCTGCTTCCGTTAATACAGTGTTAAGAGAGGTTACAAACTAAGCTCTTTTCACATTCAAAAAGGCTTTCTTTATCGTATTTTGTTGAAACACAGTACCTTCCCATTTCCTTTTTGCATTGCTCCTCCTTCGACTCCGTCCACGTTCTTTTTGGAACTGTTGGGCCTGTTCCTTCACAGGCAAGGAAAATTCCAGGAGGTACTGCCCTAAAGGGACCTCACCCCCTAAAAAAACACATGGAGAAACATTCTTAACCATAGCCTCTGCTCGCCACTTCATGCTAGGTTCAGAATGTACATCTGCTGTAGTCACTATTACTTTGTTGCAGACTCCTAACTTTTTACCTTTAGGAATCTAATTATACGGTCCTTTACTCAGCGCAGTGGAATTGTGTTGAATTACATCAGCCAAAACTCACTTGGAATCCCCTTCACATAACTCCTCACTTCCTTGTGCATGGATCTGCATAGACCCAATTGCCTTGGCACCGCTAGTATCTCTCTGTAAGGAAGAAACTCCAACCGAAACTTCAGTCACAAGAGCGTTCCACCCTCGGTCAAGTAAAAACATTACCAGTCCGAAAATCGTGACGGTCCCTGCAAATCTTCGAGATTTTGCCTTTCATTAATTTACTATCATACACATGCAAAGAACCAAATAGATCCTGTAAATAAGGGTCAAGCACATTGGCAGAATAATCCTTCAGTAGTTCTTCGATCTATGATCAACTAAAAATTGTTTTGTTAATTAGGTTATCAGAAATAATTCTGGAGCACAATATTTTTGTTTTTGGCCTACAATATTACAAGCAGTGCAATGGTGTGGCTATGGGCACTGTGTGCCAATAGTCACGCCAGTGGTGTTATGGTTGCTTGGGAAGAACAACATATATTGCAGGGACCTTACAAAGAGTTTATTTTATTTTACAGAAGATTTGTTGATGATCTTTTTATTTTGGGGGGAGGCACTTGAGTTTCATGTTTATTTGAATAGTACTACACTGTATTTACGTTTTATTTATAAATCTTCCTTGTTTGAAATGAATTTTCTTGATGTTAAAGTAATCATGGATTTTACAGGTGAGATAAGAAAGGAATGCTATGTTAATCATCTTTTGCATAGAGAAAGTTTACATCCACCTCATATATTTAAAAATGTTGTATGTAATCAGATTTATAGGGCTTCAAGACTCAGTGTTAGGGAAGCTGATTTTACAGAGCAGGTTAATGTAGCTATTGAACACCTACAGGAAAGGGGTTGCCATGATCATTTGATTTTACCCAATGTTTCAGCTGTTTTGGAAAAAAGGGACACACAAGCTCTCCCATATTTTCTGCCAGGAATGTAGGTACTGACAAGAATAGAAACATTAGAAAGAACAATGTTAGTACTAGACTTAAGGTACCATTATGTTACACTTCAGATGTTGGTAGGTATATGCAAATAATAAGGAAGCACTGGAGTATTATTACCACAGATGCAGATGTGGCTAGGCTTATTGATTCTGAGCCTCAGTTCATGTTTAGGAACAGTAAATCTTTAAGGAGAATATTATGTTATCCAAAAGATATACAGAGTAAGACGAATTTGGGCACCACACCTTGTGGTGCGTGTACTGTCACTTTTTGGACACTGGATGTAGTTTCTTTCATCCAGATCAGAGGAAGGTGTATAGTTTCAATGTTTCAGCCACCTGTATGACTGAGCATGTTATTTACCTTGCCCACTGCACGAAATGCAGTAAATTTTATATAGGTAAAACTGACAGGGCGCTTAAAGACCGTATTAGGGAACACTTATATCACATTAGTAAATTGAATTGTGTTAATGCCCTAGCAAAACATGTCAGAAATACTGATTCCACACACAGTTTTAAGTTTCTAGTTATAGTTAGGATTTATGAAAATGCTAGAATAGGTGACATAAGGCAAAACACAGAGCAATTAGAGTCAACATGGATAGTTAGAATGAGAGCTGATGCTGGGAGTGGTCTGAATGAATGTGTCCCTCTTAGACCTAAATTAAGGTCTAGGTCACTTAGAAGATAGAATATTTTAGATATGATTTTATAATTATGATTTGTTTTTAATGTTATTGACTCACTGTGCTGAAGTTTTATATGCTTGTATTTATATGTACATGAGTTATTTATGAGTGTCATATAGTGTACACTATGTCAATGTTTTATTTGTCTTTATATGTATACGAGTCACTTATGAATGTTTTTCAAGTGCTTTCTATGTAAGTTAAAGTTGTTTGATGTGCCTTTTAAATGTTAATTGGTAGAGGTCATGTGACTTTGTTATAAAAAGGGTGTGTGTGTTTTGGTAGTGTTCTTGTTACACCTGATGAAGCAATTTATGTGAAAGCGCTTGTGTCTTGTGCTCTACTAAAGAGGATTTAAACTGGAAGAAGCAACAGTCATAGTTGTGTCCTTAGTTGTTTTTGCTCTTATATTTTATATGTTTTGAGACACATTTACTGAGTTATTGGTGGAAGTGTTTCTACATTTCGATCTAAGAAGGAAAAACACTCTCTGCCATGGGAGTACATTTTACTGTTCCCTCTAGACCATACCCTAAGGACGGTAAAATGTGGTTCAAGAAGTCCCAGAGGTTTTTCCAGGAGGCACAGGGTGACTCCTCCTTCAGAGGCAGAGGAGGAGGAGGAAATGGTAGACGTCGCCCTAGAGGCAGGGGCGGTCCGCAAAACCAGGGAGGTCACGATTCCTTTCGGGGCCAGCCTTATCAGCGCTTCTAATGTGGGGCCCAACTGTGCTTATCTGGGGCTGGTCGGGGGTTGCATTTCTTTGTATCCAGAAGCCTGGCTAAGTATCACTCAAGACAAGTGGGTACAAAGAATTATTACCAGAGGTTATGTAATACCCTTTTCTCTTCCACCTTTTGTTCCCAAGAAGACCCCAGATGTTCCACCCAATCACAGGGATCACGCAACTGTGGAGGTCAACAAGTTGCTGTCAAAAAGAGTCATCCAGACCGTCCCCGCAGACCAAATAGGATCTGGAGCTTACTCCAGATTCTTTTTAGTGCCAAAATATACAGGGGACTGGAGGCCCATTCTGGACCTCAGCAGATTGAATGAATCGGTAAAGAAGGACAAGTTCCGGATGGTAACACTGCAGTCTATACTCCCGTTGCTAGGGAAAGACACTTGGATGTGCTCAGTAGATCTCCAAGACGCTTGCTATCACATAAAAATGGACAGGGCATCAAGGAGTCATCTATGCTTCTGGCTGGGAGCCAGTCACTTCCAGTTCCGTGCTCTGCCCTTTGGTCTCACCACAACCCCCAGGGTGTTCACCAAATGTATGGCAGTAGTGACAGCTCACCTGAGACGTCGAGGAGTCCAGGTGTTTCCGTATTTGGACGACTGGCTCCTGACCGCCCCCACCAGGCATCTACTCCTTCAGAGCAGGGACAATACTATTCAGCTTTGTGCCCAACTGGGAATCTCTATAAATTGGGAAAAATTTGCCTTATTGCCCTCTCAATCTGTGAATTTTATAGGTGCAGAGATAGACACAGTAAACATGGTGGTTAATCTTCCTGCCGAAAGGGTACAATACCTGGTGTTTCAAATTCAGTTTCTTCTCCCCTTGGGAAGGGTGTAAGTCAAGATTGTTCTGCAGCTGCTTGGGACCATGGCTTCCACCATACTATTTGTGCCACTAACCAGGTTACACATGAGAATTCTTCAGTGGCTCCTAATGTCCCAATGGTCCTTTCGGCACCTTCCATTATCCCATCATACTGACAGAATCTTGCAAGAAGGACCTCCTTTGGTGGACTTTACCCAGTCAACTGACCACAGGCTCTTCAATTGTTCCTCGCCAACCCATTGCCACTGTGACCACGGATGCCTCACAGATAGGGTGAGGGGGACATTATCTAGGCAGGACTGTCCAAGGCACATGGCAAGACCATGAGGTCCACCTGCATATCAGTGTTCTAGAGATGAGGGCAGTGCTCCTGGCGTTGCAAGCACTTCACGACCTTCTTCCTCTGGGGACTATTGCAATACAGTCAGACAACATGTTGGTAGTATGGTAGTATGGTATATCAACAAACAGGGCGGAACCAGATTTTACCCACTCTGTCAAGAGGCCATGCAAGTTTGGGAATGGGTGATATCTTCCCAGCGCTTAGTGATGGCGATGCACATTCCAGGGATGACCAACGTGATAGCCAACAAGCTCAGCCAGGCAATCCTGATGCCTCACGAGTGGTCTCTGAAACAGGAAACAGCGGATCAGATTTTCCACAGGTGGGGACAGCCTTGATGCGATCTCTTTGCCAGTCCAGTCAGTGCCAAATGCAGCAGCTACCTTTCCTTCATCCCCCTTCCGGGGGAGTCACCCAGAGACGCACTTGTTCACAATTGGCCCCTGGGTCTCCTGTATGCTTTTTCTCACTTTCCTCATTCCCAAGGTGATTCAAAAAGTGAAATGGCTTGGAAGCAAACTGATCCTCATTGCTCCTTACTGGCCTCATCAGGTTTGGTTCCCCTTCCTCATGCCTCTTCTCCTGGATGATCCTTGGATTCTGGACCCAGTTCCAAACCTGTTGACTCACATGTCAGGTTTGCTTCACCCCTCGTTACACACCCTCAATTTGACAGTGTGGCTGCTTCAGTTCCATCCCTAGTCAGGCTTCACAACTTCTTACCTTCTGTGACTCCATATCCTTACATTTTCTCATAAACCTTCTACTAGGAAACTTTATTCCAGTAAATGGAAAAGATTTTCTCTTTGGGCAGAGAAAGTGGATGTTGACCCCTTCACTGCCTCCATTCAGTGGTTTTGGAATTTCTTTCTGAACTATTTCACCAAGGATCTGCGACTGCCACTATCAGAGTCCAATTGGCAGCGATTTCAAATTTCCATCTGGGGTTTCCAGATTCTAACTTGATGTCTCATAAATTGTGCAAAACCTTCCTCAAAGGTGCCACTTTGCTAAGACCTCCGGTTCAGGAGCCTGTGGCCTCATGGGATTTAAACTTTGTGTTATCAAAATTAACATCTCCACCCTTTGAGCCTTCTCATTCATGCTCTTTGAAGTTCTTGTCTTGGAAGACATTGTTTTTGGTGGTTATCACGTTTGCCAGACGGGTGTCAGAATTGCAAGCCTTGTCTGTTAAACTTCCTTATCTGATTTTTCATAAAGACAGGGTGTCCCTTTGTACTAACCCTTCCTTTGTCCCCAAGGCCTATTTCCATATCACCTTGAATCAGTCCATAGAACTTTTGATTTTCTTTCCTATTCACTCCAATGCAGCTGAGTACAGGTTTCACCAACTGGATGTCCATAGACAATTACGTTTTTATTTCCACCGGACTAAAGACATTAGAAAGTCAGATCAGTTGTTCATTTCCTTCTCCGAATCCAGGTTGGGCTTGCCAGTTTCCAAAGTGACTCTCTCTAACTGGATTTCTAGCTGTATAGCTTATGTTTACAGTTCTGAGGATAAAACTTTACCCTTTAAAATCGAGGCTCATTCTACCAGATCTCAATCTACCTCTGCAGCCTTTCAAACCAGGGTTCCACTTGACAATATTTGTGCAGCTGCTACGTGGGCTACCCCTCACACTTTTATTACTTTATTACTCATTACAAATTGGATTTAACCTCCAGTGGTAGAGCATCTTTTGGTTCCACGGTACTCAGTATTTTTCCTTGAGCCACCCAAGGATAAGGTGGTAGGGATGCTGTCCCGTATGTAAAGAATGAAGGTGAGATAGGACTACCTAACATAAAGAAGTTATATACTTACCATAACGTTCCATGTTAGTAGTCCATCTCACCCTTCATTCTTTCGAACCCGCCCTCCTGCCCCCATCCTGGAAGTACCTGGAGACAGTAAAATATTAATTTCATTATTTATGGAGACCTTTTATTATTGGCTTTTTCTGTAGGCTGTTGTTATTTCTTCTAGTCAGCAGCAAACAAGATCTGGGGGTTGTACTGGTGCACCATGGGATACCTACCTAGCCACGAGCCAACCAGAAATCTTCCAGCTTGTAAATAGGCCGAGTCATAGCCGAGGATCTGCTCCGATCCCATATGTAAAGAATATGTAAAGAATGAAGGGTGAGATGGACTACTAACATGGAACGTTATGGTAAGTGCATAACTTCTTTTTATTGGCCATTTGGGCAATTTTTCCATCTCTCTCAACTTTCTGATTTAAAAGCCCGCATTTGCACTTGTTTCTTTCCTGTAACTAGTCTAGTTCAGATGCATATCCTTAGTTTTAGCACTTGAATTTGCTTATTCGTGCTCAGCACTTGTTCAGAACTTGTTGTAAGCACTAAATAAGCTACAAATTACTACAGCACTCCAACAGTTTTTGTATTTACTTTCCTCACTTGCTTAGAGAAAAAAACGCTCTTATACTCACTTTCCTCACTTGTCTAGAGGAAAATAGTTTTTTATTCAGGCATGTCCAAGGGTCAGCTCCCAGTGTTCTCTCCTGTCTATCTGATGAATCTGGGCATCTTGGGGCAATGTAGCAATTGCCTCATGTACACAGACAACCCTTTCCTCCTACCACCCAACACTACAACTTGTGAGAGATGCACTTATCTGGCCAAACTGGAGGTAAAGCTCTCTCTAGCCATGACTGAACTTGACAGTCAAGAGGAGAAGGTAAACACTTGCACCACACCACACACACATCACATAGTCCCACTAAACCTACACCACCAAAATCCACACATAGAAATACAAAAACATTCGCGGAGGCTCTCAATAATAATCTGCTCAAGCAACAGAGACCTCCAAAGCAGAAACGCAAGCAACCTCCACCCCCATTACAACCCAAATGACGCATAGCCCACAGACTCAGTGTGCCACTCAACCACAGCCTAAAAGGCAAAACAATGTACCCAACACACTAGTCATAGGTGACTCTATAGTCAAGCACACTGATGTCCCACTCACCAGGCTAAACAAGAAGAAGGTTACTTACTGTCAGCTGCCTGTTGGGTGCCAGGATCCACCACATAACCAACACACTCAGGTAATTTCACAACAGGTACAAATATGACTCTGCCATTGTCCATGTTGGTGTGAATGACCTGAGACATACCTCCCTGGACTACATGAAAAGAGACATGGAAGAGCTCTCCGATCTTGTAGCCCAGGCAGGTATGACCCTAGTCCTGAGTACCATCCTGCTGTCATCCAGGATAATACCGCTGTACAAGGACAGAATGATTGACTGTAACAGTTGGTAAGCTTCTGGTGTCATTCTAAGGGGATCCAGTATCTGTCTGCCTAGGACGACATGGTCGACAGACCACAATGCTTTGCCAGAGATGGTCTGCACCTGTCACCCCTGGGATTCCGGATACTGGCTAAGGCTATTGCCGCCCCTATAGTGCCTTTTTTAGGCAAGGTTCAAATGACAAATTCACCACCATAACAGGAACAGGCAAGCAAAAACTGAGGGTAATGTTACTCAATGCTAGAAGTATAAATCTCAAAGTGCACTCCCTCGAGGCACTCCTTAAAATGGAGAACATCTATATCTCTGCAGTGACTGAGACCTGGTTCAAGGCTCCAGTAAGCACCCCTGCATTACCAGGCTATAATTCATACCACACTTTTCGGCCATCTAATCTGGACCGGAACACCAAAGGCGGAAGTGTGTCCATATTCATTAAAGATATCCACACCTCCAGGCTAGTTGCTCAGCATAATGCATCCAAGGTTATCCAAGTGCAACTAACTCTGGGCAAAACTGCAGTCCAAATTGTAGCTTGCTACAGATCCCCCACAATGCCCCAGGATTCCCACTCCTCTTTTCTTGATCTACTGGGAAACATTAGGGTTCAATCAAATACCCTAATAATGGACGATTTTAACTACCCCACTATTAACTGGGAAAACTACTCATTTACCAACTCCTTTGCTCAACGCTTCCTGGAAATCATAAATTCCAATGCCCTGGATCAACTTATCTACACTCCTGCCAGGGGCAACAATATCCTAGACCTAGTCATTACCAACAAGAGTGACCAGTGTTCCACACCCGAAGTCAACTCCTTGTTGGTCAGATCCGACCATAAACTAATCAACCCTAGATATCCACACCCCCCCCCCCCATTAAGGAAACCACGGTAAAAAAATTCTCCAAAGCTAACTTCATGCTTCTTAAGACAGAAGTGGAGAACTTCATGACACCCATGCAGATGGACAATACAGTTATGACTGCTGAATCCTACACAAATGCACTCTATAAGCACTTACTCGAGTGCATGGATCGTGCTATCCCAAACAGAACCAAGACACTATCTACCAAAAAAAAGGAAGCCGATCTGGTGGTCCCCTGCCATAAACAAACTCTACAACAGAAGGAAGAAACTTGCAAAAGAGAGTAAAATCCCATGAGTGGAGGAGTTCCCTGGTCATCCTCAGTAAGAAACTGAGATCCCGTATAAGATCCTCCAAAGTTAGCTACGAAAACAAAATCGCCACCGATTCTGGGGACAACCACAAAGCATTCTATAGCTATGTCAAGAATCTCAATGGCAACACCCAGATCTGCTGTGAGTTACAGCACAACCGCACGAAAATTACAGAACCAACTGATACTGCCAACATCCTGGCAGATAGGTTCAGTGCTAACTTTACCCCCCTCTCACCCCCTAAAGGGCCCATATCTGTACAGGAAGAATGCAGAGACCCTGTAATCACAACTATGCAGGTAAAAGCTACACTCTCTAAAGCCAAAAACACAGCATCCATGAGACCGGACAACATCCCACGCTGCGTTTTACATGAACTTCAGAATGAACTGGCTCCCCACCTAAGCACCATGTTCAATCATAGCCTCACATCAGGCTTTGTGCCCACTGAATGGCGCACAGGAACAGTTATCCCACTCCACAAAGGGGGAGCCACCACTGATCCTGGGATCTATTGCCTTATTAGCCTGACAAGCCTGGTCTATAAGACTATGGAATGTATCATCATGGAACTCATAAACAAAGACATTGGTAACCTCCAAACTCTGGACCCCACCCACTTCAGGTTTGTGAAAGGCAGATCATGTCTCCTGAACCTGATTGACTCTTTGAGGCAGTCACCAAAGCCGTAGACGAGGGTCAGGTGGTTCACACAGCCTATCTTAACCTCACCAAGGCTTTCGACACCACCCCCCCATTCTGGAATTATAGCTAAACTCACAAAACTAGGTATAAATCCCTATGTCACAAGATGGGTTGCCAACTGGCTCACTGACAGAACCCACACTGTAAAAGTTGCAGACTCCAAGTCTGACTTCAAACCAGTGACAAGTGGAGTACCACAGGGTTCAGTCCTCTGAGCTCTCTTGTTTGGTATCTACTTCTCTGAAGTACAAACTAACACAGAAGGCCTTTGGCTAGCGAAGTTAGCAGATGACTGCAAACTAGGAGCCGTAGTCGAGTCCCCAAATGATGTGGACATCCTACAGAAGGGAGATGCCTGGTGTCAGAGCCATGGCCTCAAGCTCAGTGCCAAAAAGTGCATTGTCATCCCCTTTGGTAAAAACTCTTTACCCATGAACTACCACGTAGGCGGCAGTCTACTTAATGCCAAATGTGTGATAAGAGACCTTTGGACCAAGGTGGACAGTAATCTCTCCTTTGATAATCATATCGCCATAGTAGTCAGGAAATCCTTCTACGTGGCACACCATCACAAAAGGGTTCTCATCCAGGAAAAAAGAGGTCATTGTTTCCCTCTACTCGACACTCATTAGACCCATTATAGAGTACATCCCTTTTGGAATGTACCTCACAAGACATTTGAAGCAGCTGGAAAGGCCACAGAAGTACCTCACAAAGAGGATTACTGGCCTCAAACAGATGCCCTACACTGACTGTCTCAAAATCCTTCAGTTTTACTCCGTAGCATATCGCCTACTCTGAGGTGATGACTGCCTAACATAAAGCTATGTCAAATCCAGAGCTGTTGGACATGCTACACCTAAAGAAATCCCAGTCCCTCCAAGCTACACGCTCTAGGGACCTAAACCTTGTCACCACAATAAACAGGACATGCTGGAGGGATAGATTCCTATCCCAGAGACTTCCCATACTCTAGAACAAGCTACCCATCTCTGTCAAGCAAAGTTCCTCATTAGCACTCTTCAAGAAGAATCTTGATGAGTGGGTGGGAAATGGGAAATACACCCCAGGGATCACTTCTGTGGCTCTGCTCAACAGGGGCACAGGAAAATAACTTTCTTGGGTGGCATAAGACAGGGAACCTTGTTGGCTAGTCTTACTTAGGCCCTTGGGCCGATAGCCTAGTACATACCTATGAACCTATATATTGAACAACTATTGTACTATATCCAAAAGTGACATTTCTTTTATTTCTATAAATGCTCAGAACACTGTTCATATAATACACAGGAAATATGTGTAGGAAATTTTAAAAATTAAATGTCTCTGTTGCTTTGTTCAGTACTATCTATGCTTTATTTTGCTCTACACATTTTTATATTCATATTGGATGGCGCAATGGTGCAGCGGTAGCATTGTCTCCTCACAGCAAGAGGTTCTCCGGTTTGATTCTCGGCTGGAGTGCCTTCTGTGTGGAGTCTGCATGTCCTCCCTGCATTTGTGTGGGTTTCCTCTGGGTGCTCTGGTTTCCTTCCATGTTACAAAGAGATGCGTCTGGAGCATGTCTGACTTGGAGTCCGCTACTTTCATACTGTGGGTTCTGTCTGTAAGCCAGTTTGCAACCCACCTAACAATATAGGGGTTGATGCCTAGTTTGGTGAGTTTATCAATAATTCCTGAGTGAGGAATGGTATCAAAGGCCTTGGCCAGATCGAGGTATGCTGTATGAACTGCCTTACCTTCTACAGCTCTGGTGACTGACTCAAAGAAGTCAACCAAGTTGAGCAGGCATGATCTACCTTTCACAAAACCAAATTGCATGGGATCTAGCTTTTGGAGATTCCCTGTGTCCTTGTTAATTTGGTCCATGATGATGTGCTTCATAACCTTACATATCAGACTCGTCAGGCTAATGGGACAATAGTTTCCAGGGTCTGTAGTCATTCTTCCTTTATAGAGAGGGATGATGTGGTGCCAGTTCACTTTGTAATTCACGTAGAACACAGCCAGAGATATTGTCGGGTCCCATGGAAGCTGTATTCTTGGCCTTGGACAATGCAGCTTTAACCTATGCTGCAGTAATGCTGGGTCCCTGGCATTCTTTTGGTATTGAGATTGGTCCTTTAGAGGGGGCAAGAGGGGTAAAGTTGGCACTGAATCTGTCGGCCAGTATGTTGGCAATATCTGTTGGCCTAGTATATAAGGTACCATTGTGCAGTAACTCAGAGCAAATCTGAGTATTACCGTGGAGAGTATTGATATAACTATAGAAGGCTTTGTGGTTGTTTTTAGTTTCTGCCGCAATTCTGCCTTCATAGCTGGCTTTAGAGGTCTTTTCTTGCCTCAGTTAATCGATAAATAAAGGTCTAAACCGGATGAGTGATCTGTTGCGGACGCCGGGTCTATGGAATCTACGGTTGACAGGATGTTTTTTCTGAAGCTTCCCTAATCCCTGATTCCCCCCCCCCCCTGTCAACCAGACAGGTATTATTCAGAGTTCCCAGAATAAAATAATGTATATAGAGCCCTAGAGCTGACACGGAAACTATATCCAAGGGGGGCCTAAGTGTGGGGTGACTGTGGTTGGGGTTAAGAATCTGGATATAAAGATAATTCTAGATGGAGTGGGGGGGTAAAGTGTACACCTCTCACCTCTAGCTATGAGTGCTTAATGAGCCCAAATCCATGCCATGCAGATAGTATCAGAATTTCTGTTTAGGTTTAGGTAAAAAATCATGCTTTATCTGATCTGTATAGATAGAGTGTTTTGGGACTTGGGACATGCTTCAAGATCAGGTTGGTAAACATTCCGCCCGCGGTGTGTCGATGATGCCCTTCAGGGCTTCTTCAGGGTAGCTGCTACTGGTTCAGTTGATACGTGACATGCCTGGCTTAAAGATTGCAGCAATGTGGATCCTCGAACATCTACATTTATGGTAGGTACAAAACTGTACTTTTTGATGAGAGATCTCAACTTTTTGTTGAGGCTAATAAGGGAGTTTTTGAAAGGGTTTTGGGCTTGCCGAAAGAGAAGGTGCTTTCTCCTAGTTCGGTCCCACCCAAGCCCCAGCTAGACACTGCAATGTCATCTTCTCATCATCCTGCTTGATAGGGTCATTTGGGACCTTGAGCTTCTGAAACCACTTGCTATATCAGCTCACAGTCTGATTATTAACCAACTGTCCTTCCAACTCAGTCAGTTCACAAGAAACAGATGTGCAAGCGAGAGCCCATAGACTCCTCTTCAGAGTCTTTGTTGGAGGATACAGACTTAGATGAAGATGCGGGTTCACCCAGGTCCCTCTTGGAAGATGTCACCTTTCATGAAATCCTTGAACTCATGAAACAGAGAGGGAGATGGTCCACCAAAGATTCCTCACCAGACAATTCGGTATTTCTGGAATCCTTCGTTTTTGGATCAGCATCATCCTGGGTGGTACCACCCATTGACCCACTCATTGACCTCATGGTGCAATGGGCTTGGAAAGGCCCAAATGTGATGGAGCCAATACTCAAGAAACCAAGTAGGACTTTAGCAACTCCAAAGGACAGGAAACATTGGAGCAAAGGCCCACCAGTGGATGTCAGGGTTGTAGCAGTGGTCACCAAAAATAAATGATTTGAATAGAGTTCCCCTGTCCATCTCCATAACAGAGAGTTTAGGGCCCTGAACATGTTTGGTAAAAGGACATACTCATCAGTGACCTTTGCAGTCAGGTCACTGAATTATTTAGCTCATATCACCAAATTTCAGAGAGACTTAGAAAGTTTCCAAGTTTCTTTCTGGAGTTTTGCCTGCTGATATCCAAAAGAATGTGGACTCCAAGCTTTCTACTTTGCAGCCAGCTTCTAATGTAGCCATGTGTCTCATTTCTAATGCAGTCAATGGCTCAACCAGAGCAGTAGGCACTGGGCTTACTGTAAGACAGCATGCCTGGATGTGCCTTTGTGATTTTTTAGAAAGCTTCAAGACATCCTTCATCAATGCACCTTATGACGGCTCTATACTTTTTGGGCCCAAAGTTAAACACACATTCCACTTCCCAAAGATCCTATTCCAGGAATCAGAAGGCTGAGAAAAGATGTGGTTTCCTAAGTCACTAATTTCTTACCAAGATTCCCCTGGTGAAAGACCACCCTTTGACACGGGTGGAAGAAATTCCAGTGGATGTCTTTCCTAGAGGCAGATTTGGACCGCATAACCAAGGCTTCCGCAGTCCCTTTGTGAAGTTCTTTCAGTGTCCTGAAGGGTTGCCTGACTGCTGCACTCTGGAGGCAGTTGTGGGACACATGTCGGCACTGTCAAGCCTGGCAAAACAACAGAAGATGTGTGAGTACTAAAGATGATTTCCAGATGCTACTCCAGTCCCTTTTTCTTTCTGCACATAAAAAATAAATTGTTTCTTGACATTCTACCCAGTCAGTGGGAGCCAGCAGTTTTAGAAATTTCTAAGCTGCTAGAAAAAGTCATCCAACTGGTCCCCCAGATCAGTTAGAATCTGGAGTCTATTCAAGGTTCTTTTTAGTGTCAAAGAAAATGGGGGACCTCAGACCAATTTTGGAACTCAGTCATCTCAACCAATTTGTAAAGCAATCAAAATTCCAGATGGTCACAATTCAGTCTGTATTCCATATGGTCTCTTTTGTGGGAAGATGATTGGTTGTGCTCCATAGATCTCCAGGATGCCGACTATCATGTGAAAATAGACAAGCACTCCAGAAGATTTCTCAGTGATTGGCTCCCAGCCAGAAACTATCAGTTCAGAACCCTGCCCTTTGGTCTCACCACAGCTCCCCAGGGTGTTCACCAAGATAATAGCAGTAGTAGTGGTGCACTTGCATCTGCTAGGGATACAAGTCTTCTCATACCTTGATGACTGGCTCCTGAATGCTGCACCCAGGCATCTGCTGTTACATCATTTGGACCTTCTGCTCCAGTGCTTACTTGATCTAGGCATAACAGTAAATTTCAGCAAGTGTCAGTTACTTCCAACTCAACAGATAGAATTTTTTGGATGTCACCTCAACACAACTCTGCAAGTTGTCAGTGTCCCCAAGCACAGTGTCTTACCTTTGCATCTAACAGCCATATGGCTGATACATCATCCCTTCCCTCCAACACAATTAGTCCTGCATCTACTAGTCTTGTGGCATCCTCAATTCTAATGATTCCAGTGGATCGTTATTATGTGAAAATATTTCAGTGGACACCAGCAGTCCAGCGGTCTCAGAAATTTCACCCATTACATGCAAAGATTTGACTCACAATGGCTTTTCAGCTAAGTAATAGAGGGACAGCACCTTCACACAGATCCTCCAGTAGTAATAGTGGCCATGGACACCTCCTTTCTAGGGTGGGGGGAGGCATTAGAAGGGAAAATGATCCAAGGCATATGGTCAAATTTAGAGGCCAACCTTCACATCAGTTACTTGGAGATGATGATGGTCCTCCTAGCATTGCAAACACTTCAGGATATCCTCTCCAAGGGTGTGATTTCCATACAGACAGACAAACATAGCTGTTGCTTGGTACATTAACAAACAGTTTGGAACCCATTGTCTTCACTGTGTTGAGAGGACATCTGGTTCTGGTAGTGGGTGATGTCTTCACACAGTTTTCTGATAGCAATGCACATTCTGGGGTCTTCCACTCTTCTGGCAGACAAATTGAGCAAGACTATCCTAACTTCTCATAAGTAGTTCCTCAATCCAGTGATGGCAACTTTAATTTCCAGCCACTGGGGCCAACCTTGCTATGACCTTTTCGCCTCCTACCTCAACAACAAGTGCAGCAGTTACTTTGTCCTGATCCCTCCACAGGGACAATCACAAAGGGATGCTCTGGTCGACAGTTGGCCCAAGGATCTTCTTTATGGCTTTCCCCCATTACATGTTCTGAACAAATTCATTCAGAAAGCCAAACAATGCAATGCCAAAGTAATCCTCATTGCCCCCTTCTGGCCCTGACAAACATGGTTCCTTTTTGTGTAGCCTTCACTAGTAAATCCTGCTTGGATGCTGACTCTGTATCCAGGTCCTCTGTCTTACCTGATTGGATTGCCTTCTTCATATCAGACTACCATGAAACTAACCTCTTGGTTCCTCCAGTTTTGACCAATGCCAGGCTTCCCAATATGGTTGTTGAGATTTTATATCAGCTTCCTAGATACTCTGTGGAAAAGGTTTTCTTTTTGGGTGGTAGCCAAAGGTTTGCACCCCTTTTTCTGCTCCCATACCGTCCATCTTGGAGTTCTTATCTGAATTTTTTTTCAAAAAGAGTCTAGTTATTCTTCCATCAAACTTCAAATGTTAGTTATTTCAAATTTTCATGTTGAACATAATACTTCAGTAGCCTCTTTAAAAATCTTAAAAGCCTTTCTAAGAGGAACTTTTCTGTTATGTCTTCCCATTAGAGATCCAGTCCCTCCGTGAAATATTATAAAAACACCCGGAGGATTCAGCACAGAGTAGACCAGACTGTAAATTAATTTAGCGCTTAGTTTTAAACAAACAAACATCTGCTGAATCTGAAGAAGTTTGTTTCTTCAATCCACGCTTTCTAAATCCACAAAATACTCATGTACAAACTGACTTTGGGTGTTTTTATTAAGTTTGTTGCCTTCGGTTTTTTAGTGCCCTTATTCTCCAAGCATCATCCAAGCTCTATTATCATCCTCCTTTTTAAGACAGATATTTCCAAGAGTAACAAAATATAAAAATTAAAAAATTCTTAGCAGCAAGCCAGGTGAGATTTAAGAATTTCAAATTGCAAGCCCTATTTCTGTAAACTTCAATGTGTTGTTTCAAATCATAAGTTTCTTTCTGTCTGAACTATTGCATCCTTCCTTCCAAAGTGGAAAAAAAAACTTAAATCAATAGTTCTATTACCAATTCCATTCCTCTTCCTCAAAACAACAAAACAATTAAACAAACAATTAAACACTTACTAAATATTCATCATCAATTCATTCACTGTCTTCATTTCAAAAGGATTTCTGATAAACGATAAACTAAAACAAGTTGTAAATACAAACGTTGAGCTGTTGTGAAAATTACACTTTCCAGATGGTTGTCAGACTGTATTTCATTTATCTTTGTTGATGGGTTTATTTTTGTTATTACAGTCAGACCAACCCTCACTCCAGACCAAGGCTCACTCAACCCAATGACCTCCAGAGAGACATTCCAACAATCAAAATTGCAGCAGCAGTCCACTGTCCACTGTGCATACCTTTACTCATCATAAACTCTTATAGTCTCCATTAGTATCATACCATCTAAATTCCAAAATACTTCCAAATGTCTCTTCCTTGATACCACCAGATACCAAATGAGGAAGGGTTGGGAATTATGTTGAATCATATAGAAAAAGACAGATGAAGATATGATACATACTCACCATAACAATCCAATCATTTTGTTTTTTTTCTTTTCGTGCCCCCCCCCCCAACCCTTGCCTAGTATATGATGTATGCTTTTGAGATGATTGTTGGTTTGACACTGTGTCACACCACACTGTCTTTCCTGAACAATTTTTTTTTTTTTATTTTTTTCTTTTCTCATTCTAATTCATCATCTGTTTGTTCATTTTCTATAGTTTGTTTGAACTGGTGAAGGAGAAGGGCTGAAGGATCTAAGGTATTAGAATGTAGTTAAGGAAGTTATGGATGGGGGGGAGTCAGAGCCCTGGAACCTTGGGAACTTCCAAGTTCGGTGCCAAGGTTGGATCCAGATGGATCCAACATCCCATATGTTGAACCTGATGAAAATCAGGCAACTTGGATCTGTTATGGTAGGTACTTGACTTTCATTTTTTTGACTTCCGGATAATATCACAGAAAACATGAATAATTTGTCTTTTCTAAAACAATTGCTAATAGTAAGATTCATTTTCTCAAAATGTAAATTCCTTCTGAATAAGTTTTCTTTGTGAGAAATGTTTTGTTGCTCCCATTCAAGTTAGTATAACAAAGTTGGACAAATCTAGAGAAACTGGAGAGGGAGATCACCCTAGATTACCCAGGATCTTATAACTTTGGAAACCTGGCAGCTTGATTCCAGACCATAACTTTTTTTTGTTAACACAAAGTTTATCTTTTCTTCTTCTTTTAGCTTTTCCTGATTAGGGGTCGCCACAGCAGAACTCCAGTCCGCTAATGATTGGCAGTAGATTTTTACGGTGCTGAGTTGCCAGCCTGATGCCCAACCTTCAATGAAGGCACTCCCATTTTACGCATGTCTTTCGAACACCACTCGACCGCTGGGAGGACATGCAGACTCCACACAGAAGATGCTCCAGCCGAGAATCGAACGGGAGAAAGTACAGTTGTGTACACTTACCATAAATGTAGATGTTCGAGTGTATTCACTGTTGCAGTTTAATCTGCTGCCAGGTTGCCCTCAGTCGGCCTGATTAACAAAGTCTTGGGTCCTGTGTCGGTTGCTGTCCCTTCTTCCATGACGTCAGGTCAGGTTATATAAAAAACATGCCGATGCCATTACATCAGTTTTTCTTGTCCCAGATGTCAGGTGCCCCCCAAATGGGGAGCAAATAAAATTTAAAAACACAAAAAATATACCTCCAATCCTAAAACCAAATACACCAAAAGGGCTTTTATGCATAATGAAAGAAAGTAGAGGTATAGCCAGAGGAAAAATAAAGGGGGCTGGAAGGAGGGTAACCAGGACTGCAACAATAAATACACTTGAACATCTACATTTATGGTAAGTGTACACAACTGTACTATGTTCTTCGTGTTTCACTGTTGCAGTCATTACATTTGGGTAGATTCCCAAAGCTATGATTGGGTAGAGGGAATTATACAGCATTAGGACCAGCTATAAGGCCCTGCAGGACAGCAGTGGCAAAGCCAGCTCTGGATTTAGAGTAAAGTGGTAAATGGTAATGTTTGGTGAATGTATGAACTGAGCTCCAGGTAGCAGCTTCTAGGATGTCCCTGGTAGGAACACCTCTGATAAAGGCTGTAGAAGTAGATGCAGCCCTGGTGGAATGGGATCTGATCCCCTGGGGGATAGTTTTTCCATGGTGCATATAGCAGAAATGAATACAATGGCTTATCCATTTGGAAATGGTTTGCTTTGAAATAGCCTTTCCCTCTGCCCCTGCAGCAAATGCCACCAGCAGTTATTCAGATTTTTCTTTGAAATTTTGTCCTGTTTAAGTAAAATCAAAGTTGTCTGTGTACATCCAATGAATGCAGGATCCGCTCCACTTTGTTCTGTGGATTGGGAAAGAAAGTTGGCAAATGAATGGTTTGATTAAGAGCCACACTGGATACCACCTTAGGCATGAAGGATAGATTAGTCCTGAGCGATACGTCCCGCTCACCGGACTGAACAAGGAGAAGGTCACTGTAAGCTGCCTGTAGGGTACCAGGATCCGCCACATAACGCAAGCACTCAGGTCACTCCAAAGCAAGTACAAGTATGACTCCGTCATTATCCATGCTGGCGTGAATGACCTGAGACGTACCTCCCTGGACTACATGAAAAGAGACATAGAGGAGCTCTCAGACCATGTAGCCCAGGCTGGTATGACCCTGACCTTGAGTAGCATCTTGCCTTCACCAAGAATGATGCCACAGTATAAAGACAAAATGATCAGTTTCAACAATTGGCTAAAGTATTGGTGTAATTCAAAGGGGATCCAGTGTCTTGTCAGCCTGGGATGACATGCTCGACAAGCAACGTTGCCTCGCTAGGGACGGCTTGCACCTGTCACCCTTAGGCTTTGATATTGGCCAAGGCTCTTGCCACCCCATAGTGCCTTTTTAGGCAAGGCTCAAAGGACAAACCCACCTCCATAGACAACCCAAGGATAAAAAAACTAAAGGTAATGCTACTCAATGCCAGAAGTCTAAACCTCAAGATGCACGCACTCGAGGCTCTCCTCAGTATGGAGAAAATCGATGTCTGTGCAGTAACAGAAACATGGTTCAAGGCTCCTGAGAGCACCCCAGCACTACCAGGTTATAACTCATACCACGCGTTTCGCCCAAAACTCGGAGCGAAGCACAAAAGTAGGGGGAGTATCTATATTCATCAAAGATACCTACACCTCCAGGTTAGTGGCACTGCACGAAGCATCGGAAACCATCCATGTGCAACTAACAGCGGGCAAAACTGCCTTTCAGTTTGTAGCCTGCTACAGAACACCCTCCCTATTATAGGAACCCTACTTGGCATTCCTGAGAACACTAGAGAATATGAAGGTCTCTCCAAACACTATGTTATTGGGTGACTTCAACTACCCAAACATTGACTGGGAAAACTACTCAAGCCCAAACACCCTAGCCCAACTGTTCCTTGAATTTATAAACTCTAACGCAGTGGAACAACTGGTCACCACTCTCACAAGAGGGAACAACATATTGGACCTGGTCATCACCAACATGGGACTCTGTTCCACACCAGAGGTAAACCCCTCATTGGTAAGATCAGACCATAAACAAATTTCCCTGGACATCCATATCCCGTCCCCACCTCCAGCCAAGGAAATCACTGTAAAGAATTTCTCAAAAGCCAACTTTGCACTTCTCAAGACTGAGGTGGAATCCTTCAAAGCCCCTGGGCCAGAGGATAATACAGCCCAATCCGCAGAATCCTTTACAAATGCATTCTATGAGCACCTGCAGTAATGCATGAATCATGCTATCCCAAATAAAACCAAGACTCACTCCTCCAAAAACAGGAGACTGGTCTGGTGGACCCCGGCCATAAATAAGCTATACAACAGAAGGAGGAAGCTACTACATGACAGAGCAAAATCCCAAAAGGGAAGGCATCTCTGATCAGTATTAGCAAGAAACGTCGATCCCTCATAAAATCATCAAAGGCCAGTTTCGAAAGAAAAATTGCCCTAGACACTAAAGATAATCAAAAGGCCTTCTTTAGTTTTGTCAGGAACATGGGCGGTAACTCCCAGATATGCTCTGAATTGTTGCATAACGGTACAAAATATACGAAACTACAGACATAGCCAACATCCTGGCAGACAGATTCAGCGAAACTTCTCCCCTTCCCCAAAGGAGCAAATGCCTATCCCAACTGAATGTAACCTCCCTGACATCACAGATGCACAGGTGAAAGCTGCACTCTTCAAAGCAAAAAACACAGCATCTATGGGACCGGACGGTGTCCCAGGCTGTGTCTTACATGAGCTCCAAGAAGAACTGAACCCTCACATTAAGTCACTGTTCAAACTTAGCCTTACTACAGGATATGTACCCAAAGAATGGCGTTCAGCTACAGTGGTCCCACTGCACAAAGGTGGTGCCACAACGGACCCTGGAAACTATCGCCCCATAAGCCTGACTAGTCTGGTTTGTAAAGCTATGGAGTGTATTATCATGGAACTCATAAACAAAGACATTGGGAGCCTCCAGACACTGGACCCTACCCAATTCGGCTTTGTTAAGGTCAGATCTTGCCTCTTAAACCTAGTTGATTTCTTTGAAAGAGTTACCAAAGCCATAGATGAGGGCAAGGTAGTCCACACAGCCTATCTGGACCTCGCAAAAGCCTTCGACACAATACCCCACTCGGGCATCATAGATAAGCTTACCAGCTTAAATATCAACCCCATATCACAAGATGGGTTGCAAACTGTCTCAGAGATAGAACCCACATGGTCAGAATCGCAGGTGCCATGTCTGAATCCAAACCAGTTACAAGTGGTGTCCCACAGGGCTCAGTTCTGGGACCTCTCTTGTTCGGTATATACTTCTCTGAGGTTCAGGCTAACACGGGGGGATTAAGGCTGACAAAGTTCGCAGATGACTACAAACTGGGAGCCATAATCGAATCTCCAGCTGACACAAGCATCCTCCAAAAGGGTCTCACAGAGACTGATGCTTGGTGCCAGAGCCACGGCCTCAAGCTAAATGCTAAAACATGCATAGTCATCCCCTTTGGGAAAAACAAGGTTCCCACAAATTACCACATAGGTGGTAATCCATTAAGTATGGAAGAAATAATTAGAGATTTGGGGACCAACGTAGATAGTAATCTCTCCTTTGATGATCACGTTGCCAAAGTGGTTAGAAAGACCTTCTTTATAGCCCACCTTATCACAAAAGGGTTCGCATCTAGATCAGGAGAGGTCATTGTGCCCCTCTACTTGTCACTCATCAGGCCCATAATTGAATACAATGCCCTTTTTGGGATGTACCTTACCCGACACCTGCAGCAACTGGAGAGACCCCAAAAGTACCTCACCAAGAGGATCATAGGCTACAAACAGATGTCCTATGCAGCTCGACTAAAGAAACGCTAGCTCTACTCAGTTGCCTACCGCCTACTCAGAGGCGATCTATGCCTGATGTACAAAGCCATGTCAAACCCCGAATTAATGGACATGCTCCATCTCAAAAAATCCAAATCCCTTAGAGCTACACGCTCCAGGGACCTAAACCTCAGCACAAAAATAAATAGGACATGCTGGAGGGACAGATTCATTTCCCAGAGACTCCCCTCACTCTGGAATAGAATCCCAATTCATGTTAGACATAGCCCCTCGCTGACCCTCTTCAAGCGAAATTTGAACGCGTGGATGGGAAATGTGGATGGGAAATCGCAAATTCACCCCTGGGGTCTCTCCTGTGTCCCTACTAGACAGAGGCACAGTAAACTAATCTTAAAAGGGTACCTTCTGTGACCTACTTTACAGAGGCAAAGTAGGCTAATCTAATAGGGAGGCGGAAGCCAAATACACTCTGGCTAGGCTTATAAATACCCTAGGGCAGATAGCCTAGTATCTACCTATGAACCATGTCTGCATGAAAAATGATGAAAGGCTCCACTGCCATAACAGCCTGTAATTCGGAAATCCTTCTAGCTGAAGTGACTGCTAAAAGGAAAGCTGTTTTCCAGGAGAGAAATTTTAAGTCTGCAGTAGCAGCTGGCTCGAAAGGAGGGACAGTGAGCTTTTCCAATATAAAATTGAGGTCCCAGGCAGGAGTTGGAGCTCTCCTGGGTGGTCATAAGTTTTTGGCCCCTCTGAGATACTGCTTTAGCAGAGGATGAGAGGTTCTGTGTTATAATGAGCTGAAATGGCTGAGGCATGGATTTTTGTGGAAGAAAAGGACAGGCCCTTGTGAAGCACCTCAGTTAAGTATTGTAAAATCTGAGGAATGTTGGGCACTGCTGTGCTTATCCCTTGAGACTGATTCCAAGCACAGAATCTTTTCCATTTGTCAGCATAAGATTTTCTAGTACTAGGCGTTCTCGCCTCCAAAATGATATCCATCACAGGTTTGCTGAGAGATGCTAAGGGTGAATTTAGGTGATTAGCCACGCCACAAGATTCAAAGTTTGGAGCTGAGTGTGCAGAATTTTGTTGTTCTGCTGAGACAGTAAGTAAGTAAGGTGTCTGAGGCAGGTGCCATGGTGGAAGGTGTGACAGATTGTACAGGAGTGGGTACCAGTGTTGGCGAGGACAGTCTGGAGCAATCAAAATAATTTTTGGTTTGTCCTGTTTGACTTTTAGTAGAACTTTGGAGAGCAGAGGCAGAGGGGGAAAGGCATAGACTGATAGGTTTTGCCAGCTGAAGGATAGAGCATCCACTTTCCAGGCTTTTTTGTGATGAGTTCTTGTGCAAAATTTTTCCAACTGATAGTTCTGGGATGAGGCAAAAAGATCTATGTCTGGGCTCCCCCATTTGCGTGTCAACATGTTGAAAATCCGTGGTTCCAGTTTCCATTCGTGTGGGTCCATGAGATTTCTGCTTAGTTCGTCTGCCAGAGTATTCAGCTTTCCTGGCAGGAATTGAGCTTGTAGTTGTATCTGAAAGGTCATGGCCGTGTTCCACAATGCCATGGCTAGTCTGCAAAGGGGGTAAGAGTGTGTACCCCCCTGCTTGTTTATGCACCACATAACCGTGGTGTTGTCTGTCTTTATCATTAATTGTCCTGGATGAAGGTAGTCCTTGAAGGCTGTCAGTGCATTCTGTACAGCTAGCATTTCTTTTTAATTGATATGAAGGTGCATTTGATTTGGGCTCCATTTGCCCTGAATGCACTTCCCTGCCAAATGTGGCCCCCAAGCATAGTCTGATGTGTCTGTAGTTAGAGTTTGGGCGGTAGGGGGTGGTGTGAATGGCAGTCCCTTTGCCTCTGCCCACCATAGGAACTCTAGTTGCAGGCAAAGTATGATAGGAATCATTGTTTCCAGGCTGTGGCAATGCTGACTCCATAGACTTTTTAAGTACCACTGACGTTTCCTCATATGCAGTCTTGTATATGGAATTAGAAGAATGCAGAAAGCCATGAACCCCAAGGCTTGCAGTATTTGCCTTGCAGAAAGCAGGGTTTTTGTGGCAACCTGTTTGCAAGTAAGTCACCAAATGAATTTGCTTCTCTGGCGTAAGGAAAGCCATCTGGGCAGTTGTATTCAAGCTTGCACCCAGGAATGTAATTTTTTGAGAGGGTACCAGTTGTGATTTCTTTTCATTTATAGTGTACCCTAGACAAGTTAGAACCCTTTTTACAAACACCAGATGGTTTAGAAAAGTGTCCTTGTTTTCTGCCTGAATTAGACAATCGTCCAGGTATGGATATATTTGAATATTTCTTTGCCTGCAAATGCAATTACTGGAGCCAGGCAATTTGTAAAGACCCTGGGCGTAGTAGATAAGCCAAAGGGCAGTGCAGAGAACTGGTAATGCAAGTAGCCTGCTTTGAAGCGGAGGTATTTTCTGCAACATTCTCTGATTGGGATATGCAGGTAAGCCTTTTTTAAATCTAGAGTTGCCAACCAGGCATCTTTGCCTAGCATAGGAAGTAATTGGTGAAGAGTCAGCATTCTTGAATTTTGGAATGTCCAAAAAGGTGTTTAGAGTAGATAAGTCCAGAATTGGATGCCATGATTTGTCTTTTCTGGATACCAGGAAAAGTCTTGAATAGAAACCTTGTCCCTTTTCCTCTTCTGGTACTGGTTGAATAGCCCCCATGCTCATGAGGGAAAGTACTTGTTTCTGGGCCTCTGCCCACTGATTTGGGAGCAGGTCTAGCCATCCGTTTGGAATTGGCAATGCCTTTGGAATGTGTGGGTTTGACTTGAGTGGCTCTCACTGGAACTGGAAAGGACCAGTTCTTAGTAGGCCAGTGCCTACTAAATCTTGGAGGATGCACTTGTAAGAAATATTTCACAGTTTACATAGATTTAGCTTTATCTTCCATCTTGTTTAAAACTTCTTCAGCCTTATTACCAAAGAGACGGTCATGTTGTAAAGGAGCATCCAACATTTTTGCTTTAATATAATCAGGCAGATTTTGCTCTTTGAACCAAGCATGCCTTCTTAGCACAGACCTAGTTACAGCAGCCCTGCAAGAGGCCTCCAAAGAATCAAAACCACATTGCAAAGTATGTTTTCCAACTTGTTCAGCTGAATGCAATAAATCCTGTAAATCTTTGTTTTCCACACAGTCAGAAATTAACATCATTTTCTGTTTAAGCAGTCCCATGATATGCTGTTGATATTTTAGCATATGAAATTGACAGTTTAAAGCCCTGATTGCCAAGGTTGCAGAAGTGTAAACCTTCTTACCCCATCTATCCAGCACTCTGAATCTCTATCAGAAGGGGTAGGATTTTTAGCAGTAGAAGCCTTAATGCCCTTGGGACCCTGAGAAATGGTTTCAGGGTCTGCAACGGGATTTTTGAAAAGGAATTTGTGGGAGTCGGGAACCCTGTAGTATCTGTCTGGCTTACAAGGAGCCGGAGGCAGAGAATCAGGAGCCATACTAGATTCTGAAAAAACATCATCAACAATGTCTAGAACAGGAGGTACAGCCAAAGGCCTATGTTGAGGAAGAAGAAGAAAATCCCTAAGTCTCTTTTTAGATTCAGGGAAATCCTGACTTTCCCAGTGGAAATGCTCCCTTAAGGTATGTAAAGTTTACCCAAAAGAAAAGTCGTCAGGGGGAGAAGCAGAAGGAATGGAATCTTCTGCATCAGAGTCCTCATAAGTAGGTATAGACAATTCCTGTTCATTAGAAGAGTTAGAAGAAATAGAATCCTGTTCAGAAGATTCATAATCATTGTCTTGCCTAGGCCTCTTAGAAGTGGGGGGGCTGGCTACCCCTGATCAGAGTAATTAAATCTTCAGCCATTTTGATCATTTGTTTTTTAGGCATAGGGGCCTGCACATGTGGCCCAGGTGTCAGTTTCTTAGCCATAGGTCGAGATTTTGGCCTTAGTTTTGAAGATGGCGTCGGTCTGATATACAAATCTGTAGGCCTGAAAATACCCTCAGAAGCCGGTGTCTGCACAGCGGCTCCGGACCCATCCAAGGTAGAGACATCTGCGGGTTCCATAATTGAAGCATCTTGCGGCATACCGGACTCCGAATGGGTCTCAGTTGAGGCATGCGAATCAGAAGTAGCGGGTATCAGGGGCTGCGAAAGCGCCTCACTGAGTACCGGTGAACTGGCGGCTGGCTTAGGAGAAGCATCATCTGCAGTTTTGGACCTCAACAGTCTGTCTGTCTTTTTCTTTGTGTTTTTTAGGTATTCCGGTAGTCGGATTGCTAACAGACGACATTTCTGGATAATTAAAGCGTGAGCCAAAATATTTAGAAGCAAAAATGTGCCGATGTTTGATAGTGCATTGATTAAATAAAGCACAAATCTGACAGCAAGGTACGTTGTGGTCAGGACCTAGGCAAGGATACAGTACAAATGGAAATCCTTATGAGGTATTTGCTTCCCACAAGTAATGCAATTATTAACTTTTACTGACATCGGAAAGGAGCAAGAAAAAGTTTCCCCAACAGGGTACTTAGCTTTTTAGTTGAAGACTTCGGATCTGAAACTCGAAAATGAAAATTTCAGGAGTCGGCCGACCGGCACTTGCGAACTGCTTCTGCTTCGGGCACCACACAGTAAGAAAGACTGATATAATGGCATTGGCTGCATGTTTTATCCCCCTGACGACCTGACGTCATGGAAGAAGGGATAGCAACCGAAGCAGGACCCAAGACTTTGTTAATCAGGCCGACTGAGGGCAACCTGCCAGCAGATTACCCAAATGTAATGACTGCAACAGTGAAACACGAAGAACATCCTCTTGCTGTGAGGCGACAACGCTTCCGCTGCACCACCGCGGCTTTAACACAAAGTTTATCTAGCTTTTCTAAATGATGTGCAGATTTAAGGATTTTCTGATTTGGAGGCAGTTTGGTAAGAAAACAACACCACCTTCCACCCTTGTAGGTTTATTAGTGGCTCCAAATGATTTTTAGTTATCAGATTAGTAGATATAGTTAAATTACATTAGAAATTTCTTAAAAAAATAAAAATTCCATGTTTTCCTTGGTTCCATCTTTTTTAGCTAGTTGGGCTTAAGTGCAGTCAAGTAAAAAGTCAGGGCATCCATCCATCCTCAACCCCTTTTCCCATTTTGCATATGAGGTTGGGGTGTCACTTCAGCATTGACAATCATCTTAGGCCAAGGATTTACACCGCCGGGTGGCTAGTACTGCTGCTGTAGTTCATTTGTACACTCACTCACATACACACTCTCACCTATGGCCAATTTAGAGTCTCCAGCCCACCTACTGCATGTCTTTGGAATGTGAGAGGAAACCAGACCACCCGGAGGAAACCAACGTGACCGCAGGGAGGACATAGGGAGGACATGCAGACTCTGCACAGAAGTCACCCCAGCCGAGAATCAAACCAGAGAACCTCTTGCTGTGAGGTGACAACATTAACCACTGCATCACGACGGCCACCAAAAAGCCAGGCATACATTCCCATAATCACCTTTTTTTACTGATGTAATTTACATGTTAACACAATATGGTGATTGATTCATTATTTTCACATTTTTGCTTAGACTTGAATGCTACATTGAGCAGTGTTAAGAAACTAAAGATATGTTTCACAATATTTTCCATACTGAAAAGATAAAGAGCTATCTTATGACATGATGAATACATCCTCACCAAAGTTTTCACCAGAACATGGGTGTCATTCAGTCTGTGTAAGTTTTCCTTGGAAATGAGCAGTACAAGAGAAAATATGTAAGTGAATATGCTGAATCCATTAGAGTTTTAATGTTGAATTTATCTCCTGGCTGTGTTGGCATGACTTGACATTAGTGTAGAACTTTGAAAAAAATATTTGGCAGTTCTAAGTGCGATTATGGTTGTAAACCAATAACCTGTTTCCTCCTTGTACCTTCATTGGGTTTTGGCACTGCAACTTGAACATTCTCAAAATTAATATGAAACAATTTTGGTTAGGTTAATTTGTATCTACGTGATTGTTACATTTCTGGAACCAACCTCTTTTGACTTTTCCTTTGTAGGAATTATTTGTACTTTGTGTATAATACTTATTTTGAAAACATTAAGAATTTTAAACAGGATAGCGTATGGAGCAGGCTACAGAGAGAAAGTCTGTTACAATCCATGTTTGTTTCTTTTCTTTTCATGTGTTTAACTTATTTTGTTGTATTAATGAAAACAGTCGTATTTTGACACATTCAATCTACATTAATAGAAGTGGATGTAAAGATCTATAAGGTTCATAGGTTTGTTCTAGGCTATCAACCAACAGGGCCTTTATAAGCCTGGCAGTGCAACCAAACCCAGTTTTGTCCTCAAGTACATTGGACGCCTATGTGGTGGAGGTTTAGTAATGAGGCAGCTAAGTGTTGTTTATGTGTGGGGTAGGGTATGTTAGTTTAACTTACTGTTGGCCTCTGTCCATCAGAGACATGGGGGTCAGACCGGGGGTGAATTTATAATTTCCCTTCCAGTGATCAAGGTTTTGCTTGAAAATGGTCAGGGATGAACTCCACTACATGTGGATGGGGAGCCAGTTCCTCGGTGTGGGAGTCCTCTGAGACACATATTGGTCTCTCCGGCATGTTTTATTTATGTCACAGGAAGAGTTGATGTCCTTGAATCTAGTGTTCCTAGTGCTGTTTGTTTGCGGATGTGCAAGAGGTCCATCAGTGATGGGTCTAAGGGTATCTTTTATGCCAGGCAGTGATCACCTCTCAGTAACTTGTAAGAGACAGGGCCTTAAGTTGATATGTGGAGGACAGGGTATTCATATCCTGGATTCTTCTGGTGAGAAACCTTTGAGGGAGTTCCAACTCTTCCAAGTGCCTGGTTAGGTATATGCCAAAGGGGAATTGTATTCAATGATGGGTTTGATAAGGGCTGAATAGAATGGTACTATAAATTCCTTGGACCTGGATGCCATACCTTTGCTTATGAGTTTGGCAACATAGAATGATTTTGTTGCTGTATTGGCTACATGTTGGTTGAAGGACAAATAACTAGCAACAAAAGATAAGTACTTATTTTCAACTGTTTTCTGCACTTCTGATTAACTAAAACAATATTTGCTGCATATCTGTTTAAACTGTGCAACTGTTTTTTAGCCATAGTGAATTCAGTCCTTACCTCTGTTCTGATCTTGTATTCCACCCACCTGCCCAACTGTTGTTGTGATGTTAAAGCTTGGTGGCTTTTGAGTTGCCCACCTCTATTATAAATTTGACACTGGATACTCCCCCCAGTCCCATTACATCAGCTCATTCTACTGAGTACAGTGAGATCAGCTGTGAAGGTCCACCCCTTTAGCTTCTTAACCTTGAATTGTCTTCTGTTTCCTCACACTCTACTTAATTGTGCCTCTTCCTACTTCATTTTGTTGCTGCTTAGGTGTTCAACTACATTTAGTTTGATGCATTTGTTGCTGCTTATACTTTATTTGAGCTGTTGTTTACTGTTGTGATTGTGAGCTAATTTATCATGTTTGTACTGTTTTAAAGCAATTTACTACTGCATTTCATTATGGTTTAACTGTATTTTATTGCTATTTACTGCAGTTCTTTACTGTTTTGAAACATTTTACTGCATTTCATTACTGTTTAACTGTATTTTTCATACTGTGAGTTCTGTTTTTGTCTGTTAAGTGGTTAATCTGACCTTTTTTGTGAGTTTTACTGTGTTCTTAACCCTTACATTGAGGAGCACAGTGTGATACAGGTTGTCTGCATCCAGAGCTGCAGCTGCACTGTTTTTAAACCTTTGTGAGGTATTCCAGCTACAAATTTTCCCTTAGTAGAACTTGTGTAATCACTTAATAGTACTACTCTTAGACCTTCCATCTTTTACCTTATTAGCTCTCTCTGGCCTCTCTCCCTCAGTTTCTGATAAATATGGATGGACAATTTCTTTTGCTTTCTCCAGCCAGTCTGGTTGATATGGTCATCCTGAGACAGTGTGGCAACTGCCTCATGTACAAGGACAACCCTCTACTACTACCACCTAGGAACACGATTTGTGAGAGCCTAGAGTCATTGCTCTCTCTCTCGCAAGCCAGTATATCTGGTACTGAGAAGGCTGTCAACATAAACACCACACCTCAGACACCACCCACACCTACACAGCCCGCAGCCACATAATGCGAAGGTCGTCAACAAAAACATACCCAGACAAAAGAGCCCTCCAAGGGAAAAACACGAGCGAACTCCACTGCCCACCACAACACACAACACCCATAGTCCACACACCTGTGCCCCACAGCCACTAAGGCCTAAACATAAACCCAACATAGTAGTCATAGGAGACTCCATAGAGACACACAGATGTGTCCCTCCCCAGGCTGGATAAGGAGAAAGTCACAGTTAGTTGTTTTTCAGATGCCAGAATCCACCATATCACCCATGCACTCAAGTTTCTGAACAACAGGTACTGTTATGACTGTGTGAGAGTCCATGTAGGTGTGAATGACTTGAGACATACCTCCCTGGACTATATGAAGAGAGACATGATTGAGCTCTCTGAATATGTGTCCCGGGCAGGTATGTTCTTAGCCTTAAGCAGCAGTCTACCGTCACCCAGAATGATACCTCAATACAAAGAGAAAATGATTGACTTTAACAACTGGCTTAGTTTCTGGTGTCATTCCAAGGGGATCCAGTGCCTGACAGCTGGGAAGACATGATTGACAAACCATGATGCTTTTCAGAGATAACCTGCATCTGTCTCCCTTGGGCTTTAGGCTCCTGGCAAAGGCTATTGCTTCCCCCATAGTGCCTTTTTTCGGCAATGCAATGAGGTTAAAACTACAAACATGAAAATGTCATTAAAATGCAAATTAAAGGTCATGCTGCTAAACCCTAGGAGTCCAAACATGCAACTGCACTCATTGCAAGCCTTCTTAACCCTGGAAGGTGCTGGCATTTGTGCAGTCACAGAAACCTGGTTCAAAGTTGCAGAGAGCACCCCAGCCATAAATGGTGACTCATCCTGTCATACATTCAGATACCAAACCGTGGGCAGCAAAGCAAAAGGAGGTGGAGTTGCAATATATATAAAAGACATATACACCTCCAGGCTGGTCAAACAGTATGACGCACAGGAGACACTCCAGGTGTAGTTGACCATTGACAAGGACCCCTGTTCAAATCGTAGCTAGCTACAGGCCCGCAACTTTGACTCAATATGCCCATTCATCCTATCTGGACGTCTTCGAATCTATCAAGATTTAACCCTTTACCCTGATCCTGGTCAATTTTAACTGTCAAACCATAGATTGGAAGAACTACTTATGCCAAAAAATAAACGCCCAGAGATTCCTTGATTTTGTCAATGCAAATGCCTTAGACCAGCTGGTTGACACCCCTACAAGAGGTGAAAATGTCTTCGACTTGGTATTAACCAACATGAGTAGCCACTGCAGCATCCCTACAGTGTCATCCTTGTAAGGTCCAACCAGAAAGCGATCACTTTCGAAGTCACCATCTCCCCCAACCCCCCCCCCCCCCAGCTAGGGTCAAACAAAAAAACTTCTCTAAAGCTGATTACAATCTTATGAGGGAAGGTATAAACAGCTTCACTGCCTCCTCCCCCTCTGTAGGAACTGGCACATGTTCAAACCTGCACCAAAGTACTAAACAAACATTTATTTAACTGCATGGAATCAAGTTTATTCTTCCTTGAGGAGGATGATATTGTCCTGTTGGGTATTCCTATCTGGTGGACATCTGAAATAAATAAACTCTGTAATAAAGGGAAAAAATTGCTGTTCAGGACCAAGAAGGAGCAAGTGCCTAATTGGAAGCAATCTCTTCTTAGCCTGAATAAGCAAATAAGAGCACCAGTGAAATCCTCCAAAGCAAACTTTGAGTCCAAAATGGCCACATCTGCTAAAGACAATCACAAGCCTTTCTTCACTTATATCCACACTCTCAAGGGAACCACCCAGATCTACTCAGAACTGGTGGTCAAGGACACCACATACATGAACGCCGTAGATATAGCAAACCTGTTGTTTGTCAGGTTCAGTGAAAACTTCACCCCTCTGTCCCCCCATCAGTAAATCAGGACATCTCCAGCACCTGCCCCCCTCCAGTTATCTCTAGGGAGCAAGTCATCACTGCCTTCTCAAAGGCAAAAAATACAGCCTCCATGGGATCTGATAACATCCCAGGCTGCATCCTACATTAACTCAGGCAGGAACTTACAGCACCATTAGACACCCTATTCAGCCAAAGCCTGAGTGATGGCTTCATCCCAGCCGAGTGGAGGACAGCCACTGTCATCCCTTTGTACAAGGGTGGAACATCCATTGATCCAGGAAATTATAGACTCATCAGCCTAACTAACCTGAACTGCAAGGCCATGGAGCGGATTATCATGGACCTCATTAATAAGGACATTGGCAACCTCCAAACACTCGATCCCACACAGTTTGGTTTCATCAAGGGGAGGTCATGCCTGTTAAGTTTGCACAACTTTGTTGAGACAGTCACCAAAGCCATGGACGAGGGGAAGATGGTGCACACCGCCTACCTTGACCTGGCCAAAGCCTTCGATAATATTCACCTCGAGTATCGTAGATAAACTCTCTCAACTAGGCATCAATCTGTATGTTACCAGATGGGGAGTAAACTGGCTTACTGATAAAACCTACCTAGTCAAAATAGGGGAAGCAACCTCAAGCAGTTGACCCGTAATGAGGGGTGTACCCCGGGGATAGGTCTTGGGGCCTTTGTTGTTTGGGATATACTTTTCTGAGGTGCAGGCCAAAACCAATGGGGTATGCTTGACCAAGTTTGCAGTTGACTGCAAGATGAGCACTGTCATTAATTCCCCTAGTGATGTGGACATCCTCAAGCAGGGTCTCTCCCAAACAAATGACTGGTGCCAGAAACATGGCCTTAAACTGAATGCCAAAAAATGCATCATCATCCCCTTTGGGGAGAGTGACATCCCCACAAATTATCACATTAATAACAAGACCCTAAGCATGCAATCAGTTGTATAGAACTTGGGCACCCAGGTTGATAGCAGTCTGACTTTTGACCACCATATTGCCTCCGTTGTATGGAAAGCTTTGTACATGGCCCACCTTATTAGTAAGGGTATCTCATCCAGGAACAAAGTGATCATAACATCCCTGTATTCTTCCCTTATAAGACCCATTATTGAGTACAGTGCCCCTTTCGGCATGTACCTCACAAAGCACATGCAGCAGTTGGAGAGACCACAGAGGTTCCTCACCAGGAGAATCCAGGGCCTCAAATATCTACCTTACACAGATAGGCTAAAGGTCCTGTCCCTCTACTGTCCCCTACAAACTCTTCAGAGATGCCCTCTGTCTGGCATTCAAAGCAGTCTCAGATCTCACCTTGATGGGACTGCTGCATATCCACAAGAGAAGCTCCACTCAAGTAACCTGCACGCACAACCTCAGCCTGGTCTTTGACATCAGTAGGACTTGTTGGCGGGACAGATTTGTGTCCCAGAGACTCCCCCTTCAGTGGAATAGACTTCCGCTCCACGTCAAGCAGTGTACCCCATTAACCCTTTTTAAGTGCAACCTGGATAACTGGATGGGGAACAGAAAATACACTCCTGAGAGTCCACCTGTGTCCCTGATGGACAGGGACATTGGGTGCTGACCTGTCAGAACATGGGCTAAATTCTTGGCTAGGCTTGTAAGGGCCTCAGGGCCAATAGCTTAGTAACTTCTATGATCCAGTGTTACCAACCCCCTAACTACCAGGTCAACTCTTAGAGGTATTTTATCAGTGGAGTAATTAGTTCAGGTGCCTTCCCAAAGGGCACTATAGTGCATTTCATCATGTTGAGCTTTAATCCATGGCTCTGGCAACAGTCATTTGTTTGTTTTAGAACCTTTTGTAGGATGTTTTTGTAGTGATGGGGGTGTATGACAGCTCCCAGTTTACAGTCATCTGCAAACTTGATGAGCCAGAGGCTTTTGACATTAGGCTTGACTCCTGAGAAATAGATGCCAAACAGGAGTGGGCCCAGAACAGATTCCTGTGGTACCCTACTGGTGACTGGTCTGGTGGAAGTGGTCTCACCAACCCTGACTTCATGGGTCCACTCTGTGAGCCAGCTAGCAATCCACCAACTTATGGAGGGATTTATGCTTCATTTTGAGAGTTTGTGAACAATACCTGAGAGGGTTATTGTGTGAAATGTCTTGGCTAGGTTGAGGTAGGCAGCGTGCAGTGTTTTTCCACATCCATAGGTTTGGTGAACCTTTTGAAGAAGTCTACCATGTTGAGAAGCCAGATCGCGATAGGTCTAGTGTCTGTAGATTGTTGCCAGTATCTTTGTTGATCATTTCTATGATAATTTGTTCCTTCCTTTGCATATTAGACTTGTGAGAGTGATGGGTCTATAGTTCATGGGGTCAGTTGATGGTCCACCCTTGTAGAGAGGTATAACTGTTGTGGCTCTCCATTCACTCAGTACATAACATGTTTTGAGCCTATAGTTGAATAATGTCTCTAGCAGTACTGCTAGGTCATGTTTGAGGCTGTTTAGGAGACAACTGGGGATACTGTCAGGGCCCACTGAAGCAGTGTTTTTGGCCATAGCGAGATATGACAGGACCTGCTCCCTGTTGATGTGGGGATATGCTAGAAGGAGTTTCACAGGGGGTAGTGGGGGAGTGAGTGGTGAAGTTAGAGTTTAATTCATCAGTTAGAAGATTTGCTATGTCACTCTGATCGATGAAGGTTGTGCCATTTACCAACCATTCTGCACACTACTGTGTGCTACCTTTAAGGTTCTTGACATAGCTGAAGAAGGCTTTGTGATTATCCTTGGCCTGAGAAGCTAACCTAACCTCATAACTGGCCTTGTTGCAACCTATTAGACCTCCTAGTTTCTTGTTTAGGTGAATCAGAGGGCTACGGTCTCTGAGAGAGTTGCTGTTTCTGATTTTGGCCATGACTTTTTTTTCTTTTGTTAAATACCATGTTAAGGTTAGGATTCCACTAGTGGGGTTTGTTTTTGGTGTTAGATCAGGGTTTGCTTCTGGTAGGTACAGCAGCCTCAGTGCAGCCATTTACATGTTTGTACAGGGTTTCTGCGAACAGTTCTACATAGGCAGCTGTGTTTTTGGGGCTTGTGGGAGCCTTGAATTTTGACAAGCTGTCATTTAACAGGCTATAGTTAGCTTTAGAATAGTTCCTAACTGTTAGTGGTTTAGTTGGGTTTTCCGGGTTGATTTTTATTTTGAGGGAAACAGCTTTTTGATCTGACCTCACCACTGAGGACGCGACACTGGTGGGTGCAACACTCTCCCATGTTGGTGAGTTCCGGGTCTAGAATGTTTGAGCCCTTTGTTGGAGTTACACAAACTATCCACAAAAATGCCAAATACATGTTTTTTTGCAGAGGGCAAGCCTGACTACACAAGTATGTTAGGGACTGTACCTCCCATACCCCTTGCTAATTATATATATATACCAACTCCAAGGTTGCACAACATTGTACCCTTTCCTGGTGTAGCTTCAGTTTTGTCAATAGTTTATTTTAGTTATTTCTAACTGTTGATATTTTCAACTTTAGACCTTTTTGTCACTATTTAGATTATTGATATTTAGGCTGGTTAGACCTTTAGTCATGCATATGTGTATGTGTATATTACATGAAATCCAGTAAAGCCGTAACTACCTATTAGCATCCTTAACTCAGTTTTTTGTTATCATTCCCTGTCTCACTTTTGTCACTATCTCATATTTCCTTCTTTGTCTTGAAATGTGTTTAGCTATACCTGTATGTGTGTGCATAGGTTACATAATCCATTACAGATCGGTGAGCAAGTCTTTATGTTGCTCTCTCCCAGTTTTTATTTTGCTGTAAACAAAGAATGACATTTTATTATCTATCCTGTACTTGTCTGCCTTATGTCTAGGTCATGACTGAAAAGAGTTTGTAACCCAACCCATGTATCTGGTAAACTTATTTATAAATAACTAAATATATGCCTTATTATTTTTCTTCTGGGTACTAATTTAGGCCGATCATTCACGCTCCCCAATCTTCAGTGCACACACACTCACACACAAGTATTATTTTGCTTTGGAAACTTTCAAATTGCATTTGTGCCAGTAACACCTACACCTCTATAAAAATTCTCTTGACCTGTTGCCTCACAGTATTTTCATTTCTCATCTTTCTACTTTTTTGCTGTTTTCCCCTCATACTGAACCTTCACTCACTTTCTCATATGAGTTTGTGTAATTTTTTTTTATATATCTGTTCTGTTGATTTTCCCACCCCTATCCTTCTCTCTCATTTCATAATTCTACTTTTTCACCCTCATCTATGTGTTTGGCTAGATTGCTAAATTTGTTTTGTATAGCTGCCCTGTGCAATATTAAGGTATAATTGTTGTTGTGTATGAACAGTGTGTACTTAGTATCAGAGTTTATCTGTGTTTTAATACTTTCCTGCTGCTACACGACATTGGTGGGTGCTTCTTGAAAGAATATACCTTGATTTGACTGAACTGTGTGTGTTTTTTCATCAAGTCTGTGTTTATATTAAAGCAGTTATGCTGTTGTACTCTTCTAACTCACAACTGCAGCAGACACCTTTGTATCCTGCTGTTCACTAACTAAAATGAAGAATAACAGTTAATAACTGGAAACCAAGTTATCTGATCACATTTTTGCTTTTTAATTGATTACATTTCTAGCATGAGGCAGAACTCGATCCTAACAGTGATACTAAACCCCAGTTGCTCTTGATCTGCAAAAACGTACATAAATCTCATTAAACAAATACGTCTTTTTTGAACAGTCACTTGCATTTATATTTTATGTAAACAAGCAACTGATTATACATGTGTTGGTTTCAGCTGATATGTTTGCACATGAGGATGGCGGGCCAGAACCAGACTGGGTGAAAACAGAGCGTGAGCAATTTGCTGATTTTCGTGATATTAACAAGGATGGAAAAATGGACAAAGAGGAGGTCCGACACTGGATTTTACCACAGGATTATGACCATGCACTTGCTGAAGCAAGACACTTAGTTTATGAATCGGATGTGAATAAGGTAATACCTATTGTTAAATCAAATGCTAAAACTCTACACTGAGACATTTTCAATATTTTATTACCAATGTGTGCTTCTTCCCCACACTTTCTTTTTTTCTTTGACTGTTTATTGTTTGTGGGCTTATTTGGTAGTGTTGTTCTGAGAAAAGATTTTAGTAGCGAAATTTAAAATTATCACAATAAAAGTGTTGAATTATTGGCTAAGAATGGTGAACTTCAGCTTCTCCTACCAGGGGTTGGTAGTACCATAAGGGGTACACCACTGGTATGAAAGAGATTTTTTTTTTTTGGCAAAATACAACAGGCAACTACCTATTATAGTATACAGCTGTATTTTAGGCAAGCAGTTCATACCGGGGTAAAAGTTTTGTAGTGGAGTAAGGTAGTAGAACTGTGAAATAATGTGAAATAATGACTCTTATGTGCGAGGGATTGGTATGTAAATAACTGCAGTGAAGTGAGAAGTTTGTTTGAGCAGTTGGAGGGAGATTAAGGGAAGGATGAGAACTTTGTGTCAGTTGGAGGAGGAAGGGGGCCAAAATGTTTGTGTAGGTTGTGCAGTGGTGATGAAAAGGAAACTGGGTTCTGAAGAGTGTAGAATATTCTGTGATGAACTGTGAGCTGAAATTTGTTGAAACAGTGAAAGGTGCTCCTGGCGGACGAAAAACAAAAAGCCCATGGTGGGGGGGAAAGGGTAACCAAAAGAAAAAATGATGTATGGAGGCACATGGTACCACAGCAGCAAACAGTATGGCAAAGTCAACAGGTAGAGCATCTGACAAAGACAGTAGGAGGTGAGTCAGTGGTTTGTACTCTAATAGAGACAAGCACCAGAGAATAGAGACAAGACCAAGAGAGGAGAGAAGGAAAAGAGAAGGCACATCAAATAGAAAAAAAAAAAAAAAAAATAAAAAAAAAATAAATAATAAAAAAAAGAAAAAAAATAAAAAAGTGATAAGAGGGGAAAGAGACTATGGAGGAATGGAACATAGTGGAAGAGGGGAGTGGAAAGAGGATAAGGAGGAGAAGATGCTGAGGAGAAGGCTGGATCAGACCAGAAGAGAGAGAGAGCCTGAAGATCTCAGACAGATCTAAGATTAATTGGGAAATGGCATGAATATGGCACACCAACCTTGGTGTGGTCCATGCAAGATAAGCATGAATGTAAGATGTGTATGTATATGTTTTTTTTTATGGGGTCTCAGACAAAAATGGTAATTTTTTTTTAATTTGAAAAAAAAGAGTTGTGAAATGAGTTGTATGTCATGTTTAGTGTTAGCCAAATCTGTTCTCTGTAATGTTTATTCTGTATACTTACAGTGTAAATTGTATATACTTGAGATAGAGGACTTATAACATGATGCCTCGCTATTTTCATTTAGCTGTGATAAGGACATCGCACCCATAGGTGAGTGGGAACTTGGTTAAATTATTCTGAGGTATTTTATGTAGGTAGGTATATCTTTCTTAATATTGGTTTAAGGGAGAATTTGAAAAGATATGATTTTTTTTTTGTCTTCTTATGCTTGTGGACAGTCATATTGCATTGTGTAAGTTTATGTAAATTAGAGTTGACCCAGTCTGACTATGATACAAATGCAATGTGAAATGTAAACATGGGCAATAAGTAGTAGAGTTAGGATGAGAAACATTATTATGATACTGTGTCTGAGTGTTATAGAGTAAAATATTGTGGTAGACAAGGCCCTCAAATACATTTCTCACCCTTCTTTCAGAGGGTAGTTCCTATATGAATCCCATTTTTTCTAGTCTTTTTCAAATATTGAAACATGCTTAGAAAAGTGTGTATTACTGTGCAGATACTCTATCTAGGAACATAACCATAGAGAAAGGGTTGGTAGAAACCAGTAGTTTATTTTCAGCTGGCAAAGATGTAGAAGTAGCTGCTGGATACAACCTAAGGTGAGAAAAAAAGTATTTCTTAGTTAAGAAACTTCCACACAGCCTCTGGACTCGCGGCGCAAGGCCTTGACACATCTCCCCTCCTAGATTCATAGATGACTTACTAAGCTGGGCATTAATTGCCAACTGCTTTACTGACAGAACCCACACTATAAAAGTAGCCAACAGCTGCAGACAAGTGACAAGTGGAGTACCTCAGCATTCAGTCCTGGCATTATTGAAAATTATGTGGATATGTTCCAAAAGCAAAGGCACAACAGACACATGATTTTGTGCCAGCCATGGGGGCAAGCTCAATGCCAAGAATGTATAGTTATCCCCTTTGGGGAAAAACATGTCCAGTCAGGTCATCCTTCTTGTGGCACCTCATCACTCAGGGCTTTTCATCCAGAAAAAGAGAGGAGGGAGGTCATTGTCCCACTGCACGATCCCTCATCATGCTGGAGGATAGGTTCCTGACCCAGAGACTCCCCAGACTCTGAAATGGACTGCCCATACATGTCAACCCTTTTCAAAAGGAACCATTGAATTTGAATGGGGAAAGGAAATTCACCTCATGTCAGTTGCCTTGCCTCATAGAGGGGGGGGTCCAGGCAGGGCAATAGTGAAGGAAGAGGAGCCAGTTGTTGTGGCTAGTGTTGTATAGGCCCTAGGGCTAGATAACATAGTATACCACAACCTATGAATGATTTTTTTTCTTGCAGCATTAATTATGAGGGGATTCATAAGATTACCACAAAGTGTAGAACTATATATATATTTTTGCAATCTTTCTGATTGACCAGAAAGGTCTTTTTCCCTTTCTTGGAAACTGAAGGTTAAAAATCAGGGTTATTACAAGCAACATTACATTTTTATTTTATTTATTTATTTATTTTATTTTGTGAACGTGGTGTAGGTAAATGCCTGCTTTATAAGGAAATTTATTTAACATTTGTTTACTTGGAAAGTCCGACTTGGAACAAAAACAATTTTCAGAGGAGGCCTGGGGAGAAATGCTCCAGACACATGTCTTTTTAATAAATTGGAACAAGTGAGGAGAAGCCTGTTTCCTTCAAAAAGAGGAGTCCCTCCTTGGAAGATCCATTAGAAGAACTGTATTACTCTGTCTCTTCTTCTATTATTTTATTTTTATGCCAGTGTCTGATGTATGAGAATCCATAACCTCAGGGCTCTTTGAGGTTCTGTTTGCTCCAGTTGCCTACACTGTATTGCTGTATGGTTGTCTGGTTTTCATAGGTGTGTGGCATTTTCATTCTGCTTGTGCTCCATGTTTAGTTGCTGCAGCAGATTAATCATAAGTAAATTTGCTGTCTGTGACTCATTCAGAAGTCAGTCAGGTACACCATGTTAAAGCATTCCTTGGGCATTAGCATTACTTTCAGAAGCTACTAGGAAATGGAACAGGGGTCATCCTATGCATTAGTGCTTTCAGTAAACTTCAGTTTGGGACAGGAGATGGAAGGTTACACTAAACACAGCAACTTTTGTTGTAAACTAGAAACTGGAAAAGAGCTAAACTATACCGCAAGCATTTATTTTACATGAGATAGGATGCAGAAGATTACCCTCTGAGGAATTACTGTACAAGAGACAGAGCATGGGCTTGCTACCCAAGGCATGTGCACACATTTATTTTATAAGGAAGGAGGAAACACTAAATGCTTTCTTTTAGATTTATTTTAAATTATTTAATGAATATTATTACTTTTCTTCTAAATAGACCCGGGCATTCCTTGAATGCCTTAGTGGCTTGCTCTAGAAAGTCTCTTCCAGCACAACATTCCCATTTGCAATTCAGGAACATGCTAACCATGATGAGGTCAGCCCTCATTATCATCTAATTTGAATATGTCCTGAGTCACTGGTAATTTTGCGACATGCAGATCATGGCTGATCTGCTCATTGAAATAGGACCCTGCTACTCATGTGGGCAGTTGAATCACCCTCCAGTCACTCTTTCACAAACACGTACACAGTCACGTGTATACACACGCACACACATGTATGTGTGCACTTCAGTCTTTGTACCTGACTCTACCCTCCTGTGGTCCCTTCCACCCCCTGTAATACTTTAGTGTCATTATGGCACATTTGACTTCCAGGTGTAGTGCATCCCCCCCGACATTCCAATCCCTATTACGATGTTGGTGCTGTTATGGCACTTTTACAGTAAGCCCTGGTGTCTGGTGGTTTACCCTTTGGATCCCTATCATGCTGTATATTTGCATTAGGGCACTGTAAGGAATGCTCCCTGGTGCTATGTATCCACCCACCCCCTCATCCCATAGTAACATGGCACTTTAGAGACTCTTCCTGGTTGTCCAGTGGTTCCCTCCACCCCTTGGTCCCCCTAGCAGTTTTGGTGTCATCGCAGGATTGTATTCCCTGGTAGTCTACTGTTTCCTCCCACCCGATCCATGTCTGCAGTTTTTGCTATTACAGCACTTGGTGCATCCAGTTTCTCTCATCCTCATCATGCTGTTCTGTGCCTTAGGTCACTATTCTTTAGTGTTTAGTGTATCCCTCCCATATCCTTGTAGTAATGTTGGTACTGGTACAGCACTGTACACTGTGTATCACCCCTGCCCCCCAGTCCCTGAATTAGTGGTGATGCCAGTATAGTACTTTTAAACTTTCTTTCTTGTGTTCAGTGGTTCCTCCCACCCCTTGATCCCAATTTTGATGCTGGTTATGGCACTTTTACAGCAAGTCCTGGTGTCTAGTGGATGTCCTTCCATTTCCCTATTGTAGTATTCATTACATTAGGGATCCCCTGCCAAGGGCGACATGATGTCCAGCCAGTGTACCAAAGCCTTAGATTGCCTTAAGGTACGCAGTACGTCACACGTATGCTCCTCATGTAACATAGGACATAAAGGTGACGTCTGGACATACCATCCTCAGAACTTCTTGCCGCCAGTCCGAACACTATCTGTTGATCATCTGTCTGAACCACCCGTTCCATTGCTCGTTCACTGAGCAGTTGCAGATAAGTGCCCCAGTGGGGTTCTTTCTTTACTTATTTTTCTTTTATGGTTGCTTATGGGGTTTCATGTCATCCAAAAAGAGTAAATGCCAGTGTGGGAGAGAGATTCCCCTTAAAGACTGCCATGAATAATGTCTATTTTGCCTTGGTGCCTCGCATGATCGTACGGCCTGTTCTAGTCAGGCCTTTGTACCTAAAACCCTTTGTAGTAGACTTTCTTCTTTGGTGCTTTATCTTGAAAACCAGCATCTTAAGCTTCTTGCGAAGGACACAGTGGAGGGAACTTCCACTCTGCACTGAGGGAAAGCCATCAGTGAAGAAGAACCACCAACAGAACGACCAAACTGGATAAACTGAATAAAAAGCCACGTACACTGGAATCCAAAATAAGTCCAAAATTTATTGTATAACACACAGTAAGCACTTTCGTTTGGTAGATATCACCAAACTTCTTCAAAGTAACAAAGCAAATGCATTCAAATATATACAAAAACACACACCCCTACCTAAACAATTAGCACCAGTTAATTTACTAAAAGCTGACAAGTCAGTACATAAATAAGCATTTAAAAGCACATGTCCCCACATATCAAATACAAAAAACATACAATACATAACATTTTTTATGTACAAATACAATAAATATTCTAAGTAAATAAATCCGTACTATACTACATAAATATAATGATGTTAATGCTAAAATAAAAACTTCATCTATCAAAAACCTTTAATTTTAGTTTGCTGAAAATAGACACAAGATCATTTAACCCTGGTGGCAAGTACGCATTTAAAAATACCTGCCACCAGGTTTCTTTCTCCTCAAGGAACAACTTCCAAGGCCCCTTTCCATCCCCACATTTAGCCTGTTGTAACACCACAAATTTAAAGGAATGGTCAGGAAAAACCTGAATATGCCTAAATAAAGCATTCTTTTCTTCACCCTGACATATGTCGTACCCATGCTCGTAAATACTTGCACTTACTGTGTGTTATACAATAAATTTTGGACTTATTTTGGATTCCAATCTACGTGGCTTTTTAATCAGTGAAGAAGGCCAAGAAGCCTATGCCTGAATCTTCTGCTGTTCAGCCTCCGCCAGACATCTCTCCTGAGTTAAGTGAATGCCCAGACGTTTGCCCAGCTTTATTATTGGATTCTTCTGCATGGACTGGATTGGAGGCCGGTGGGGATCCGACTTCAAGCACATCTGAGGAGGCATTGAAGACATCCACCTCAGATGTTCAGGGGAACCATGGCCGATTATCTCTGAGGGGCTTAGGAGTGTGCCTCAGATATTAGTCAGAGAAGAAATCCCTACTACCATCATTGAATGCTGTCCAGAGTCAGAGCCGTCCAAATTTTATAAGGTGGATGTCCTTTTGAAGAGAACACAAAAGACTAAACATATTACTCCTGTTCTTAAGGATGAACAGAGTAAATGTCAGTCCTTCACTCAAGGCTTGTTTAGTGCTTTGCAGGTACTGAAACCTCCTGAGGGAGTGTCTGTTCCAGCCCCACCTTGGTCTTCTAGTCCCCTAAAAAGACCCAGAGAACAGGATCCTCCTGAGGAGGAGATGGATTTGTATGAGGAATCCCTTGCTTTCTCTTCTCAAATTCCTTCTGCTATGGATTACGGATCAGAGGAAGAGGAATCTACCAGCCCTTTACTCCCCTTTGAAGAGATTTCTTTTGGGGACATGATCTCCGGGACGATGGAGTTCTTTAAATAGGATTGTGCTCAGGTTTCTGAGGTGCAAAAAAGGTATTATGAGTTGCTGCAAATGGATTCTCCTAGGTCTTCAGCTGTTCCTCCTATTTTGGCTGCCTCGTTGGATGTATTTTCCAGTGCTTAAAAAGATCCAGACTCTCAGACCCCTGCTCCCAAGTAACCTAATAGATTTTATAGGGTGCCTGAGGACTGTAAATTTTTGTATAAGTGTGCTGCTCACTCCTTGGTGGTGTCTGTAGCTTCTGATAGGCCCTCTCATTTGCTTCCTTCTCCCAAGATACTGCTTTCTGATAAAGATAGCAGGACCATGGAAAGGCTAGGCTAGAAGGTTTATACCTCTGCTACCTTTGCTTTCAAGGCTGTTTATTATCAGACCCATATGTCCAGGTATTTGTTGGCTCTCCTATCCCAGGCCTATCAGGTTATTTCTGATCTTCCAGATTCTGAGGATAAAATGTCTGCCCTTTCCATGTTAGGGACTTCTCCCAGGTGGCTTGTCATTCCATCAAGTGTAGTTATGCTGCAGCAGATGCTTCTTCTAGGGCTGCTGCTTTTGGGTCAGTGATGAGGAGGTATTGTTGACTTTCGTTTCAGTGTTTGCCTGATGATATTAAGACTAAGTTGATGGAGGCCCTCTCGATATTAAACACTTGTTTGGTGAAGCTGCTGCTTCTCTGTTGGTCCTTTCAGGATAAGGGCAAGGCTTTACAGGAACTTAATTTATTTATTTTATTTATTGACATTTGTTTACTAGGAAGGTCCACTGGGCTGAAAAAAACAAACATTTTCAGTGGAGGCCCAGGGAGAAAAACTCCAGTGTAAAAAAAAAAAAAAATCAATACAATAACAGTATAATATTGTTACAGGAGGTAAAATATTTACAGTGGTTACCACAGTTGAGAGAGAAGCATGCTGTAAAATAGTAAGGTTAGGTAAATTTAAATGGTACCAAGAATAAAAAATAAATTCAAACAGTAGAAGAGTATGAGGAAAGTCAAATTAATTTGAGATGGGTTATCTGTTTGAAAATGGGGCGACTGTAAAATCCACATCAGAAATTAAGTAAAAGGGAATGGCAAGAAGGCATAGAATGATTCAGGTAGACAGAGCTACTGGAGGTTAAAGAAAGACTTGGAATGCTTAAAGAGAGGAATATGAGAATAGATAATGGTAAGTAGGATGTCAGTGACAGTTTAAGTGGAGGAAGTGTGTGTTTTAGGTAGTTAGATGGTTTTGAAAGGCAGTACTGGGTCTGAGCTTGGGGAGAAGAGAGTTAAGTGATAGCGTCAGACGTGGTAGAGCAGTTACAAATTCAGTTGGAGAGAAGGTGCTTGTGCAGGGCTATTTTGAATTTAATGGGATGTTGTTTAGATCGGATGGGGAGGAGAGATTGTTCCAGGGTCTCACCATAGTCCAGGAGTGCAGGACCTTACCTACAGGTTGGTTAGGTTTATGAACCTGTAGTAGGTTTGATTTTCTGATCATATTGGCCTAGAAGGCGAGTAAGGGGAAAATAAGGACCCGAGAGCAGGGCAGTCTTGAGGCTTGAAAATAAGTCTGTGGGAGTTGGTTAGCTGAAAGAGTAGTAGGTAATGAGGGAATTCAAGCCATTGGAGGTTTCTTAAGGCTGTACAGTGATGAGTTGAATGACGACAGTTACAGGCAAATTTGGCAATCTTGTTGTAACAGTTTTAGGGAGGACTGCAGATTAGTCATTAAGGGAGCCCCATAGGTTAGGGAGGGAAGTAGGTAGGAGAGGGCTAATGCTTCTTTAGTTGAGTGAGAGAGGAATTTGTTGTGCCTATGGAGAAGCCCAATTTTTTTGTGGGTTTTTGAAATACTGGATTGAATATGTAAATCAAATTTTAGATTGTTGTGTATTATAACTTCTAATAGTTTGGTGCTGGCTACCATTTAAATTTGTATTGAATTCAGTGAGAGAATGTTAAAGTCTAGTATATTGATAGTAGTGTTTCTTTCAGGAGTGAACAGCATGAGTTTGTTTTTTTTTGGCTTTTAAAGAAAGGTGATTTTTGTGGAGGCAAGTTTCAAAGAAGAAAAGACTGTTTGGCTCATTTGTTGTAGGCTAGTTGGGTTGGTTGCAGAGCAGACTATTGTTGAGTCATAAGCATATTGGACTAGGGAAGTTTGTGGTATAGCTTGGTAGAGATTGTTTATGAATAGGTTAAATAGGAGGGGGCCGAGGATTGAACCTTGTGGGATGCCGGTGGGGTTGTGGAGGTAAGGTGAGATAGTGTGCTGCCATTTGACGGCATGTTGCCTATCAGAGAGAGATGGCTTTTAAACCAGTTAAGGGATTTCGGAGACAGTCCTATGGAAGAGAGTTGGGAGAGAAGGATAGAGTGGGAAATAGTGTCAAATGCCTTAGAAAGGTCTAGAAAGACAGCAGATGCTACAGAGCCAGAGTAATGGATTTTGTTAATAATATCTAAGAAGGAAATTAGTGCAGTAAAAGTACAGGGTGAAATCCATGTTTGGTTGGGGAGAGATTGTTGTTGTTTAGTAGATTGTGGACTAGTTTTTGAATACGTTTTTTGAGAATTTTTGATATAGGGGAAAGAAGAGCGATAGGCTGGAAGTTTGAGATGTGAGAGGAAGACTGTCCTTTATAGAGAGCTAGGATGATGGCTTTAACATGCGTTTCTTTCTCCTGTGCCTAAATTTCAGAGAAATTACCCCAATAAGCCAGTCTTTGTTCGCAGGAAATCTTGCCCTCTTCCTAAGGGTAAAAAGGGTGGCAAGCAGGTTGCTCATGAGAAGGCTGCTCAGACTTCTATGCCTCAGAAGTCTCCTTTTACAGATAAACCAGGTGCTGTCTCACTATCCTTTTCTTCCCAGCCACTTTCCTCTTTCTCTTCATCTCTCTCTCTCTCTGTCTCTTTTCCTGCTTGGCTACAGATTCCTTAGGATTCCTGGGTCCTGTCCATTATTTGCCAGGTGTATTTCATGGTTTGGAAATCCCTTCCCCCCTTTTATGGGTATGCCTCAGCCTTCTAAGAAACAACTGTCATTCTTTTCCAGAGGAGCTTTGAGATATTTTGACTCAGGGTACTATACAAAAGGTGCCTGTGTCTCAAAGGGGGAGGGAATTTTACTCAAGGATGTTTCTAGTGCCCAGGAAAGAGGTTACTTGGAGACCAATTCTAGACCTTTCTCCTCTAAACACTTTCCTGAATGATGTTCTTCGTGTTTCACTGTTGCAGTCATTACATTTGGGTTATCTGCTTGCAGGTAGCCCTCAGTTGGCCTGATTAACAAAGTCTTGGGTCCTGCGTCAGTTGCTGTCCCTTCTTCCATGACGTCAGGTTGTCAGGGGTATAAAACATGCAGCTGACACCATTACAACAGTCTTTCTTGCTGTGCGGTGCCCGAAGCAGAAGCAGTTCGCAAGTGCCTGTCTGCCCACTCCTGAAATTTTTGTTTTAGAGTTTCAGAACCGAAGTCTTCAACTAAAGCTAAGTACCCCGTTGGGGAAACTTTTTCTTGCTCCTTACCGATGTCAGTAAAAGTTAATAATTGCATTACATGTGGAAAGCAAATACCTCATAAAGATTTTCATTCGTGCTGTATTCCTTGCCTAGGCCCTGACCACAATGTACCTTGCTGTCGGTTTTGTGCTTTATTAAATCAGCACACTATCCGTCGTCTGTATATTTTCGCCTCTAAATATTTCGGTTCTCAGTTTAATTATCCAGAAATGTCGTCAGTTAGCCATCTGACTACCGGGATTCCAAAAAAAACGCAAAGATAAAGACAGAGACAGGCCGCCAAGGTCCAAAACCGCCGATGACACTTCTCCTAAGCCAGTCGCCAGTTCACCGGTACTCAGTGAGGTGCTTTTGCAGCCCCTGATACCCGCTACTTCTGATTCGCAGGCCTCTACTGAGACCCATTTGGAGTCTGGTATGCCGTGAGATGCTTCAACTATGGAACCCGCGGATGTCTCTACTTTGGATGGATCCGGAGCCGCTGTGCAGGCATCTGCTTCTGAGGGTGTATTCAGGCCTACGGACTTGCATATTAAACTGACACCTCCTTCTTTACTTGGGCCTAAATCTCGATCCATGCCTCGACGCCCAGGCTACATGCTCAGGCCTCTATGCCTAAAAAACACATGCTAAGAATGGCTGAAGATCTAATAACTCTAATCAGGGCTATCCACCCCCCCCCCCCTTCTAAGAGGCCTAGGACTGAAGTTGATTATGAATCTTCTGATCAGGATTCTGTTTTTTCTGATTCTTCTGATGATCTGGATTTGCTCTTATCTACTTATGAAGATTCTGATGCAGAGGACTCCATTCCCTCTGCTTCCTCTTCTGAGGATTTTTCTTTTGGTGAAACTTTACATTCTCTAAGGGAGCATTTTCACTGGGAAAGCCCGGAATTTTCTGATTCAAAAAAGAGGCTTGGGGATTTCCTTCTCCTACCTCAGCATAGGCCTTTAGGTATTCCTCCTGTGCAAGACATTGTTGATGATGCTTTTTTGGAATCTAGTTTGGCCCCTGATTCCCTGCCTCCTGCTCCCGGAAAACCTGACAGATACTACAGGGTCCCTGAATCCCACAAGTTCCTTTTCAAAAATCCTATTGCAGATCCAGAGACTATTTCACAGGGGCCCAAGGGCATTAAGGCTTCTACTGCTAAAAATCCTACCCCTTCTGATAGAGACTCCAGGGTGCTGGATAGATGGGGTAAGAAGGTTTACACTTCTGCAACCTTGGCCATTAGGGCTTTAAACTGCCAGTTTCATATGTTAAAGTATCAGCAACATGTTATTGGACTGCTTAAACAGAAAATGATGTTGATTCCTGACTGTGTGGAAAACAAAGAATTACAGGATTTAATGCATTCTGCTGAACAAGTTGGAAAACATACTTTGCAATGTGGTTTTGATTCATTAGAGGCCTCTTGCAGGGCTGCTGTTACTGAGTCTGTGCTCAGAAGGCATGCTTGGCTTAAAATCTTTGCCTGATCAAGTTAAAGCTAAATTGTTGGATGCTCCTTTAAATCAGGACCGCCTTTTTGGCAACAAGGCTGAGGAAGTTCTTAAAAAGATGAAAGATAAAGGTAAAATCTATGCAAACTGTTAAAGATTTTTCACAAGTTCAGCCTCCTAGATTTAGTAGGCACTGGCCCTCTAAGAATTGGTCCTTTCCAGCCCCTTCCAGGTCTTCTCAAGCGGAACCCAGACACAGCAAAAACCCCAGGTTTCAGTCCCAGGGGACACACAGAACTAAGCAGTGGGGGGCCTCCACTTCCAAATCTGGGAATAATAAGACTCCTCCATATGGTATACTGTCTCAATGACTTCCTTTTAAAATTTCCAAGCACTTATCAACTGTCTGCCCCTTTGGGGGGAAAGATTGCTCTTCATGCAAAGAATTGGGAACTCGTAACCCAGGACAAATGGGTTTTAAATATAGTGTCCCAAGGATACAGATTTCACTTCCACACGTTGCCAACACCAAGCGGGTGGCCGGACCTACCCCTAAATCAGTGGGCAGAGGCCCAAAAATAAGTACTTTCTCTTTTAAGCATGGGGGCTATTCATCTGGTACCAGAAGAGGAAAAGGGACAAGGTTTCTACTCGAGACCTTTCCTGGTACCCAGAAAAGACAATTCATAGTGTCCTATCCTGGACCTGTCTACTCTAAACACTTTTTTGGAGATTCCAAATTTCAAGATGCTGACTCTTCACCAGTTACTTCCTATTCTAGGCAAAGATGCCTGGTTGGCAACACTAGATTTAAAAGAAGCATACCTGCACATCCCAATCAGGGAATCTTGCAGAAGATACCTATGCTTCAAAGCAGGCTAAATGCACTATCAGTTCTCTGCACTGCCCTTTGGCATATCTACTGTGCCCAGGGTATTCACAACGTGCCTAGCACCAATTATTGCATTTTGCAGGCAAAGAAGTATTCAGATATACCCATACCTGGACAATTGTCTAATTCAGGCAGAAAGCCAGGACATACTTTTGAATCATCTGGCCTTTGTACAAAGGGTTCTAACTTGTTTGGGGTACATCATAAACGAAAAGAAATCACACCTGGTACCCTGTCAACAAATTATATTCCTGGGAGCAAGCTTGAATACAACTTCCCAGATGGCTTACCTCACGCCAGAGAAACAAATTCATTTGACAACCTACTTCAAACAAGTGGCCACAAAAACCCTGCTATCTGCAAGACAAATACTGCAAGCCTTGGGGTTCATGGCCTCCTGCATTCTTCTAATTCCATATGCAAGACTGCATATGAGGAAACTACAGTGGTATCTAAAAAGCCTATGTTGTCAACATTCCCATGATCTAGAAACCATGATTCCTATCATACCTTGCCTACACCTAGAGTTCCTTTGGTGGGCAGAGGCCTACCACCAAAACAAGGGACTACCTTTCACACCACCCCCTGCCGTCCAAACCCTAACAACAGACGCATCAGACTATGCATGGGGGGCTCACCTGGCAGGGAAGTGGATTCAGGGCAAATGGAACCCAAGTCAAATGCACCTGCATATCAATCAAAAAGAAATGTTAGCTGTACAGAATGCTCTGACAGCCTTCAAGGACCACATTCTTCCAGGATAACTAATGATAAAGACGGACAACACCACTGTTATGTGGTACATAAACAAGCAGGGGGTTGCACATTCTTGCCCCCTCTGCAGACTAGCCATGGCATTGTAGAACACAGCCTTGAGCTACCAAGTGCACCTACAAGCTCAATTCCTGCCAGGAAAATTAAATACACTGGCAGACAGACTAAGCGGAAACCTCATGGACCCACACGAGTGGAAAATGGAACCAAGGATTTTCAACATGTTGACAAGCAAATGGGGGAGCCAGATATAGACCTGTTTGCCTCTACCAAGAACTACCAATTGGACAAATGTTGCACAAGGACTCCCCACAAACAAGCCTGGAAAGTGAATGGTGTCTCTGTCCTTCAGCTGGAAAAAACTATCAGCCTATTCCTTCCCCCCTCTGCCTCTGCACTCCAAAGTACTACTAAAAATCAAACAGGACAGACCAAAGATGATTTTGATTGCTCCAGACTGGCCGCGCCAACACTGGTACCCCCTCCTGCGCATTGTCATGGTTATCTCCATGGCACCTGCCTCAGATTCCTTCGCTGTTGTCTCAGCAGGAGAACCAGATTCTGCACCCTCAGCTTCTAACACTGAACCTTGCAGTCTGGCTAATTACATAATCTCTCCTTTACCATCTCTCAGTAAACCTGTGATGGATATTATTTTAGAGGCAAGGAGGCAGAGTACTAGAAAATCTTATGCTGAAAAATGGAAAAGATTCTGTGCCTGGAACCAATCTCTAAGGATGAGCACAGCAGCGCCCAATTTACCTCAGATTTTACAATACTTAACTGAGATGCTTCACAAGGGTCTGGCTTTTTCCTCCATTATAATCCACGCCTCAGCCATTTCAGCTCATTATAACACAGAACCTCCACTCTTCTCTCATCCACTGCTCAAGCAGTTCCTTAGAGGGGCCAAAAATTTGAGACCACCCAGGAGAGCTCCGACCCCAGCCTGGGACCTTAACTTTGTCTTGGAGAAATTCACTCAACCTCCTTTCAAGCCAGCTGCTACTGCAGACTTAAAAGTTCTTTCTTGGAAAGCAGCTTTCCTTTTAGCAATCACTTCAGCTAGAAGGGTATCTGAATTACAGGCCCTTATGGCAGTGGAGCCTTTCATCATCTTTCATGCAGACAGGGTGTCTCTTAGAACCAATCCATCCTTCATGCCCAAGGTGGTATCCAGTGTGGCTCTTAATCAGTCCATTCATTTGCCAACCTTCTTTCCCAATCCACAGAATAAAGGGGAACGGATACTGCATTCCTTGGATGTGCACAGACAACTTAGATTCTACTTGGACAGGGCTAAACCTCAAAGGAAATCTGAACAACTGCTGGTGGCATTTGCTGCAGGGGCAGAGGGGAAGGCTATTTCAAAGCAAACCAGTTCTAAATATATAAGCCATTGCATTCATTTCTGCTATAAGAACCATGGAAAACCTATCCCCAGGGGATCAGACCTCACTCCACCAGGGCTGCATCTACCTCTACATCCTTTCTCAGAGGCGTCCCTACCAGGGACATCCTAGAAGCTGCTACCTGGAGTTCTGTGCATACTTTCACCAAACATTATCATTTGCCAATTTTCTCTAAATCCAGAGCTGGCTTTGCCACTGCAGTCTTGCAGGGCCTTATAGCTGGCCCTAATGCTATCTAAATTCCTCCTCCCAACCCTAGCTTTGTGAATCTACTTAAATGTAATGACTGCAACAGTGAAACACGAAGAACATAGTACAGTTGTGTACACTTACCATAAATGTAGATGTTCGAGTGTATTCACTGTTGCAATCCTGGTTATCCTCCCTCCAGCTCCCTAACTTCTTTTGGCTATACCTCTTCTTAACTTTACTATGCGTAAAAGCCTTTTTGGTGTATTTGATTTTTGTTGGAGGTATATCATTGTACTTTTATATTTAATTGCTTCCCATTAGGGGGGCACCTGACATCTGGGGCAAGAAAAACTGATGTAATGGCGTCGGCTGCATGTTTTATACCCCTGATGACCTGACGTTATGGAAGAAGGGACAGCAACTGACGCAGGACCCAAGACTTTGTTAATCAGGCTGACTGAGGGCGACCTGCAAGCAGATAACCCAAATGTAATGACTGCAACAGTGAATACACTCGAACATCTATATTTATGGTAAGTGTACACAACTGTACTTTCCCTCCTTTCAAATGTTGTCCCTTCAGACTTTGTTCCCTCTTCTCTTTCCTCAGACTTATATGGTGTTATATTCCTATTCACCCCCTTTTCAGGAAATTTTTACACTTCTCTGTTGGCTTCCTGGCATTTTCAGGTGTTCTTCGTGTTTCACTGTTGCAGTCATCACACTTGGGTTATCTGTCTGTAGGTAGCCCTCAGTCGGCCCGAATACCAGAGTCTTCGTATTTCTGCATCAGATGCGGTCGCTTCTTCCATGACGTCTGGTCATCAGGGGTATAAAACAGGCAGCCGATGCCATTACATCAGTCTTTCTTGCCAAGGAGGAGCCCGAAGCAGAAGCAGTTTGCAAGTGCCGGTTGGCCACTACCTGAAATTTTCGTTTTCGAGTTGATAATCTTGAAGTCTTCTAAAGCTAAGTACCCTGTTGGGGATCCTTTTACCTTGCTCTAACCGATGTCAGAAAAAGTTAACAATTGTCTTGCCTGTGGAAAGCAAATACCTCACAGAGATTTTCATTCTTATTGCGTCACCTGTTTAGGCCCAGACCATGACGTTCCTCGCTGTCGGTTATGTGCCTTGTTTAACGCCCGAACCATTCGTCATCGGGCTATCTTTGTCACTAAATTCTTTTGGTCTCATTCGCCGTATTCCGAAATGGCTTCGGTAAGCATCTGACTACCGATCTTCCAAAAAAAGTAAGGATAAAGACAGAGACAGACCGCATATGTCCAAAACTGACAACGACGCTTCCGTTAAGCTAGTCGCCAATCCGCCGGTACTCAGTGAGGCACCTTTGCAGCCCCTGATGCCTGCTTCTGTGGATTCACTGACCTCTGTTGAGACCAATTCAGAGTCCGGTATGCTGCGAGATGCTTCTTCGACTATGGAACCAGCGGATGTCTCTACCCTGGATGGGTCCAGAGCTGCTGTGCAGACACCAGCTTCTGAGGGTGTATTCCATCCTACCGATGTTCGAATCAAACCGACGACTTCATTTTTAACCAGAACTACTGAGTTTCTTAGGCCCAGAGTATGCACTACGCCTAGAAAACCGACGACCAAAGCGCATGCTCAGGCTCCCATGCCACAAAAACAAATGCTTAGAATGGCTGAAGGCCTTATTACGCTAATTAGGGGAAGCCAGCCTTCCCCTGCTAAGAGACAAAGAATTTAGTTACCTTTTGATTCTACAGACCAGGAGTCCGATGACTCTGATCCTTCTGATTATCAGGGCATGCCCTTAGCCTATGAGGATGCAGATGCAGAGGAATCCATTCCCTCTGCCTCCCCTCCAGAAGATTTTTCTTTTGGTGAAACCTTGCATACTTTAAGAGAGCATTTCCACTGGGAATGCCAAGACTATCCTCTGTCCAAAAAGAGACTCAGAGAATTTTTAGAATTGCCTCAGCACAGGCCTCTAGGTATACCCCCTGTCCTGGGTATTGTAGATGATGTTTTTATGGAATCCAGTCTTACTCCAGACAAATTACCTCCAGCCCCTAGGAAACTTGACCGGTACTACAGAGTACCTGATTCCCACAAGTTTCTTTTTAAGAATCCTACTGCTGATCCAGAGATCCTTTCCCAGGGACCTAAAGGTATTAAGGCTACTACTGCCAAAAATCCTACCCCTTTGGACAGGGATTCCAGAGCTTTAGACTGATGGGGTAAGGAGGTATATACCTCTGCAACTCTTGCTGTCAGGGCATTGAATTTCCAGTTTCACATGCTGAAGTACCAGCAACATATTATGGAACTAATTAAACAAAAAATGGTAATATTTCCAGATTGTGAAGAAAATAAAGATTTACAAGAGCTAATGCATTCTGCAAACCAAGTTTGTAAACATACTTTTACAGTGTAGCTTTGATGCCCTAGAAGCATCTTGCAGGGTTACAGTCACTGGTTCTGTACTGAGAAGACATGCTTGGCTGAAGGAGCAAACCTTGCCAGAGCATGTCAAATCCAAATTACTAGACGCTTCTTTAAATAAGGACTGTTTGTTTGGCACCAAAGCAGAAAAAGTTCTTAAAAAGATGGAAGAAAAAGCTAAATCTATGCAAACTGTTAAATAATTCTTACAAGTGCAACCACCTAGATTCAGTAGGCATTGCCCTTCAAAACACTGGTCCTTTTCAGCCCCTTCCAGGTCTTCTCAGACTAGACCCAGGGGAAACAGACCACCCAGACTACAGTCTCAGGGTATGCAGAGATCTAAGCAATGGAGTGCCCCCACCCCTAAAACAGGGAGTGGTAAGCCACCCCCTATGGAAAAAGTTCACATTGACTTCTCAAATCTACTTCCCAGCCTTGCTCAAGTGCTTGTGCCCCTAGGAGGAAAACGTGCCCTTCATGCAAAAAAATGGATGTCCATCACTCAGGACTGATGGGTCCTCAACATTGTATCCCAGGGGTACAAATTCTATTTCAGGTCCCTGCCAATCCCAAGCGGGTTTCCAGACCTTCCTTCAAACCAGTGGACAGTGGCTCAAAAGCAAGTACTTTCCATGCTCAATGTCAGAGCTATTCAGCCTGTTCCAGTAGAACAAAGGGGTCAGGGTTTCTACTCCAGACTTTTTCTGGTGCCCAGAAAAGAGGGCTCTTGGTGCCCCATCCTGGATCTTTCAGTTCTCAACACCTTTCTGGTGGCCCCAAAATTCAAGATGCTTACCCTGCAACAGCTTCTCCCTATGCTAGCCAAGGATGCCTGGTTAGTCACTCTAGACTTAAAAGAAGCTTATCAGCACATCCCCATAAGGGAGTCATGCAGGAAATATCGACGTTTCAGGGCAGGATCTATGCACGGTCAGTTCTCTGCACATCCCTTTGGCTTATCTACTGTGCCCAAAGTATTCACAAAATGCCTGGCCCCAGCTATTGCATACTGCAGGCAGAGAAATATCCAAATTTACCCATACTTGGATGACTGCCTGATTCAGGCAGACAGTCAGGAATTGCTGCTTCAGCACCTGGCATTTGTAAAAAGCCTTCTCACTTCATTGGGGAACACCATCAACGAAAATAAATCTCAACTGGTACCCAGTCAAAAGATTGTGCTCCTGGGAGCAAGCTTGGACACAACTTTCCAGATGGCATTTCTCACTTCAGAAAAACAGGTCTATCTGACAGACTGCTTCAAACAAATGGCCACCAGAACCCAGCTGTCTGCATGAAAAATACTGCAAGCCCTAGAGTTCAGGGCCTCATGTTTTCTGCTAATTCCATATGCAAGACTGCATATGAGGAAACTTCAATGATACTTAAAAAGTCTTTGATGCCAGCATTCTCAGGACCTGGAAACAGTCATTCCTATCATATCTTGTCTAAGGGCAGAGTTCCTTTGGTGGGCAGAAGCATGCAACCACAACATGGGACTGCATTTCACTCAGCCCCACACCAAACCCTGACAACTGACACATCAGACTATGCATGGGGGGGCTCACATGGTAGGCAAATGCATTCAGGGCCACTGGAGTCCAGATATCTAATCCTTCCAGGAAAACTACTGATAAAAACAAACAACACCACAGTTATGTGGTACATAAACAAGCAGGGGGGAACCCATTCTTACCCACTCTGTAGGTTAGCCATGGCCCTGTGGAACACAGCTTTGAGCAACCAAGTCCATCTACAAGCTAAATTCCTGCCAGACAAACAAAACTCACTGGCAGATGACTTAAGCAGAAATCTCCCAGACCCACGTGAGTGGAAATTGGAGCCCAACACCTTCAACCTTCTGATCCAGAGGTGGGGGACACCAAAGGTGGATCTCTTTGCCTCCCCTGAGAACCACGAGTTAAACAAATACTGCACCAGGAACCCTCACAGCAGGGCCTGGAAGGTGGATGCCTTATCCTTTCAATGAGAAAATCTCACAATCTATGCCTTTCCCCCCTGCCCCTTCTCTCAAGAGTACTACTCAAGATAAAACAAGACAGGCCAAGGGCAATTCTGATTGCCCTGGACTGGCCACGCCAGCACTGGTACCCACTCCTGCGCAGCCTGACAACGGTGCCACCCTGGCATCTCACTAGACTCCTACCCTGCTGTCTCAGCAGGAGGGACAGATTTTGCATCCACAATTGCAAACCCTAAACCTTGCAGCCTGGCTTATCCGTTGAATACCCCACCAGCAACCCTCAGCAAACAGTTGCTGGATGCCATTCTTGAAACCAGAAGGCCTAGTAATAGGAAATCCTATGCTGAAAAGTGGAAAAAATGTTGTTCTTGGATTCAGTCTAAAGGAAAGGACACAGCAGTGCCCTCCTTACCTCCAATCCTGGATTACCTGGCAGAGCTACTCCACAGAGGCCTATCCTTCTCCTCCGTTAAGATTCATGCCTCTGCCATTTTGGCTCATTATAATACTGAACCACCTCTGTTTTCTCACCCTCTCATCAAACAGTTCCTGAGATGGGCTAACAACTTAAGGCCCCCAAGGAGAGCACCCTCGCCTGCCTGGGACCTTACTTAGTACTGGAAAAGCTCATGCTTCCCCTTTTTAAACCTGCTGCTTCAGCAGAGTTAAAATTCCTCTCTGGGAAAACAGTGTTGCGTTTAGCCATAACCTCAGTTAGAAGAGTGTCTCAGTTACAGGCACTAATGGCCGTGGATCCCTTTATTATTTTCCATGCTGACAGGGTTTCCCTCAGGACAAACCCGTCCTTTATGCCTAAGGTGGTGTCCAGTATGGCTCGAAACCAAGCCATCCACTTGTCAACCTTCTTCCCTAACCCTCAGAATAAAGGGGGAAGGATCCAGAACTCTTTGAACGTGCACAAACAGCTCAGGTTCTACCTTGATAGGACGAAGCCTTTAAGAATATCTGACCAGCTGCTAGTCAGCTTTGCTACAGGGGCAGAGGATAAGGCCATTTCAAAACAAAGTATTTCCAAATGGATAGCACACTGCATCCATTTCTGCTACAAGCACCATGGAAAACCAACCCCTCTGGGGGTCAGAACACATTCCACTAGGGCTACTTCTACCTGTACAGCATTTCTCAGGGGAGTCCCTACCAGGGACATTCTGGAAGCTGCAATATGGAGTTCTGTACACACCTTCACCAAACATTACCAACTTACCTATCTTTTCCAAATCCAGGGCAGGATTTGCTACAGCAATCTTGCAAGGCCTACTAGCCAGCCCTAACACTTCTTGACTGCCTCCACCCTTCCTCAGCTTTGGGAATCAACCCAAGTGTGATGACTGCAACAGTGAAACACAAAGAACATAGTACAGTTGTGTACACTTACCATAAATGTAGATGTTCGAGTGTATTCACTGTTGCAGTCCTGGTTTCCCTCCCTCCAGCCCCCTGGCTTTCTGTGTCTGTCTACCTCTCCTCTCTATGACTATTCCTAATGGCATCGGTATTTAATTTTTACTGGTGGTGTTTCCCCATCATATACTACCTCCCTATTTGGGGGCTCCTGACATTTGGGGCAAGAAAAACTGATGTAATGACGTCGGCTGCCTGTTTTATACATGGAAGAAGCAACAGCATCCGACGCAGAAATACTAAGACTTTGGGATTCGGGTCGACTGAGGACTACCTGCAGGCAGATAACCCAAGTGTGATGACTGCAACAGGGAGTACACTCGAACATCTACATTTATGGTAAGTGTACACAACTGTACTTTCTCTGCTTTGCCATTTGGCCTTTCTACTGCCCCAAGGATATTCACCAAATGCCTTGCTCCTGTGATTGTTTTTTGCAGGATTCAGAGGATCCAAGTATTTCTTTACTTGGATGCACTTATATTTCAGGCATCCTCTCCAGAGATTCTGTTGCAAAATCTTCATTTTGCCATTTCTCTTCTGCAAAACCTGGGGTTCACAATATATTAAAAACGTCTTTACTGACTTCTTTTCAAGACCATGGTTTTCTGGGGTGTGGGATACAGACTGTGCTTATGCTGGCATCCTTGCCCCCTCCCAAGGCCTTAACACTCATTTTGCTCTTTCAAATTCTTCTTCCTTCGGGCCTGTATAGCAGCTAGGGAATTTCTGAAAGCTCTGAGGTTCATGGCATCCACTATCCCTATGCTCCCTCTGGCCAAACTCCACATGAGAAAGTTTCAGTGATTCTTGAAGTCAGTTTGGCTTCGACATGCACATCCTCTAGAATTTGTAGTTCCTGTTCTACCCTGTCTCAAGAAAGAACTTCACTGATGGATTCAGCAGTTGTCTGTAAATCAAGGGCTCTCTTTTCACCCCCCTTTTCTCTCTCAGGTGCTGTTCATAGATGCTTCAGATGTAGGATTGGGAGCAGCTTTTGGCTCCCTAAAGGCGCAGGGATTGTGGTCGCCTCTTCAACTGAAAGAGCACATCAGTGTCAGAGAAGAGGGCTCTTCTGACAGAGCTTCAGGTTTTTCATCCTCTTTTCTCCCCAGAACCTATCAAGGTATTTATAGACAATCCCACAGTGATGTGGTATGTAATCAAGCAGGGGAGAACAAGATATTATCTTCCTTGCCAGTTGGCACTCCTAGTGTCAGATCTTGCTACCCAGTATCAAGTGACTCTTCAGACATTTTACATTACATCCAGTCAAAATATTGTGGCAGATGCTCTGAGCAGGTCCTTAACTCAGTCCCATGAATGAATGCTTCACAGGGATGTGTTTCTGGACATTATCCACCAGTGGGGTACTCCTCAAATATATCTTTGTCTCCCCTCTGAATAGACAACTTCCTCTGTTTTGTGCCAGACTCCCAGCTTCTCTGGTTTGGAAGGTGGACACCCTATCTTTTTCTTGGAAGGGGGTGTTTCTTTATGATTTCCCTCCCCTTCCCTTCATTTCAAAAGTCCTGTTTAAAATTCAGCAGGATGCTCCCAAAATCTTGTTGGTGACTCCTTTTTGGCTGAGACAGCATTGGTTCCCTCTTCTTCTGCATTTAGCCAAGGGCAATCATCACAAGTTACCTCAGAGGGTGGATCTACTCACACAGGACAAGGGATCTTTCATCCATTCCCACCTTGCCACTCTTCAACTGACACTGGGGGTGATAGGATTTTGATTCCACATAAGCACTTTTTCTGCGGACCTACTTGGGGTCCTGCATGAGGCCAGGAAAATCAAATACTAGGAAATCCTACTTATACAAATGGAAGATGTTTTCTCTTTGGTGTCTTTCTCCTAGCCTGGTTCCACTTTTTTTGTATGTTCCTTTGGTTCTCTCTTATCTGTGTGAATTGCTCAATGCTGGGTTGGCTTATGCTGCTGTTAAGATCAACTGTGTCCGCTTGTCTGCCTTTATCTCCTCCTTTATCTTCTAAGGTTGACACTAAACAAGTCCTTAAAGGCGTCCTTTATATTAGACCTCCCAGAAAGCCTGTTCCTCCTCCCTGGGATCTTAATTTTGTTTTGGAAAAATTGACTCAGGCTCCTTTTGAGCCTGAAGCTTCAGCTTCCTTGCAACATTGCTCTTGAAAGACTGCTTTTTGTTAGCCCTTACTTCTGCCATATGGGTGTCTGAGCTTCAATCCCTTATGTTTTTTCGTCCTTTTTTGGTGTTTCATAAGGACAGGGTGTCCTTGCATGCTAATCCTTCTTTTATGCCCAAGGTAGTGAATGAGTTGTCCCTTAATCAGTCTGTTCATCTGCCAAATTTTCCCTTCTCCAAATGTTGCATGTGCGTAGACATCTCAGGTTTTATCTGGATAAGACTAAGACTATTAGGAAATCTGATCAGCTCTCTGTTTCCTTTCATCCTAGGTCCTTAGAATTAGGTGTATCCAAGAAAACTATTTCTTATTGGACCTCAAAAGCTATTTGTTCTTGTTCCTTTCATGCTAAGAACCTTTGGTATTCTATTAAGGCTCATTCTACTAGAGCTATGGCTTCTTCTGGTGCTTTTTTCAAGGGTTTGAATACTAACTCTGTTCTTGTGGCAACTACCTGGACTTCTATGTATACCTTTACCAAGCATTGCAAGTTGGATGGAATCTCCAGAGCTAGAGCTGGTTTTGCTAGGGCCATCTTTCATGGCTTAATAGAGGGCTCTGTTGGTCTTTCTTCCTCCCAAGTTTTTTCCTGCACTTTGGCGCTCTCCCTAATGTAATGAATACTGCAACAGTGAAATGAAAGGACATAGTACAGTTGTGTAAAATCTTACCATAATGGTAGATGTCCTTCTTTTCACTGTTGCAGTATTCAGTCCCTCCCTCCTCCCCCTGGACCATTGGTCTTCTGGATGTACTGGTTACCTCTTTTTTCTCCTTGGACTGGCATTCCTACTGGGGCTGTCAGTTCTGAGGATGGTACCCTACATTACGTGAGGAGCATACTTGTGACATACGGCTTTGATATACTGGCTGGATGTCGGACCACCCTTGGCAGGGGATCCCTAATGCAATGAATACTGCAACACTGAAGAGAAGGAGATCTACTGTTATGGTAATATTTTTACTGTACTTTATCCCCACCATGTTTATATTTGGTGGTTGAACACAGCCTTTTGGCCATGTTAGCTACCATGATGTGGAAGGGATGGCAGTTCTAATGTACATGGCCAACCACGTTATTCAATCGCTCGACCATATAAATGGCTTCCTGTGGGCAGTTCTTGGGAGAGAGCACATGACTAATTAGCATATGTCTGATGCCGCAGAATGCCTCATTAGCACTTGGTATGACTGCAGGGCTATCCATTTGAGGTGCTGCCCATCTTTGTTTTGGGGGACCATGTAGAACAATGTAAGGGTGCTTGCTGAATACAAAAGATGAACTGTGACATTTATATGACCGTGTATGCATTGCAGCACATTTGAGTCTTTCCCACAATATTTACATCCTGTTTTAAAATGTTGAAATTGTGTCTTGTCATTTTTTCTCTGAAGGTCCTACATTGCACCTACATTTGGAGATGCACACAGTCTCCATTGGCACATGTCATGGTAGAACTATTACTAGGTCCTGAAATGGTAAAATATCCCAGCCCCTGTCAACTAGTGTCATACATTCCCACAGCCACACTTGTCACATGTGGTTCAGTGATGAAGTTGGGACCCCTCTCAGTTGCCCCATAAGCCAAAGAAAGTGCCCTTCCCCCACACACACACAAGAGGCTCAGTATGAATCATATCTGTCAGCAGCCCTTGTCATGAGAAGAAACTGAATCTAGGGCCTCGCCTGATTACGTGTGATAACCAGTCTGTTGTTGTGTTGTACCTGAACAAGCAAGTAGGTCATGTGATCAGTCTACCCTCACAGCATAGAGGTGAATAGGTCATGTGATCAGTCTACTCTCACAGCGAGAGATTAATTATTAAGATGCCCTTGCACTTATTCCACTGGCTCATTTGTCCTCCCAGAGGTGAGAGTTGCATGGCCTATTCATTCCGCTAATGGCAAATAACTAGTGCCAAGAGAAGTGCTACCATTTGCTGTGGATCAGTTTTTTTTCTCTTTAACACCTAAAATTTGCCCTGTCTTCTTGCCTGCTGAACATACCTTATAAGTGTCCAGTTTTTCGCAGAATGTTCAGATGTTGCCTCATATTTTTGGTCTGTTCCTCATAAAATTTGTGGTTTTCTGAATTTTTGTGGCAAATCCGTGAGTATTGAATTCATTTAATAATGACAAGCATTTGAGTTTCAGACTTCATATTCTTCAGAAAAATGTATGAGAATGCCTTTTATTCTAGCAAGTCTCTAAGTGTACAAGAGCAATATTTAAAATGTGTCCCTATTTTTGGGACTTTGTTCCTCCTTTATTTTTGGCTTTGTCCAGATTTGTTTGTGCTCGGAAGTTGAGTGGTTTGCTGTTGAGGTCTTTTGAAGATTTGTCCAGTACGTTTGCAAATTATATCTTTTCATTCCACCCTACCCCCCTTGAAAGGAAGCACCTCTGTTGATCCTTGGCCTCCACAGAAGATACCAAGTGGAGTCTGAACCTCAGAGATGCAACCTTAAAGTATCTTTCAAGAAAGAGGTAAGTACACTGTGTTTTATCACTCAGCTCTGTCCCTGTCAGATCCACCAACACCGTGACCACTAATCAAACCTTGGGCATGTTGGGTCCAAGTTAGAGCTTTATTCTTCTATGTCATGGAACTGGCTTTTATGGCAAATAAATGATGTCTGATAGTGGCATCTCTCTCTCTGATTTCACACGATGTGTGATGTAAACATGCTGCTAAACTCATTGAGCTACTTATTCAGTCCTATCCTGGAACTGAGGATGCACAAATCATGTTTGGTAAGAATCAACCAGTAGTTGGGTACTCCAGAAATCAAACCTTTTGCCATTTTGAAGAATGCAGTCTTCTACTTTTTATCCTTGGTTCAGTAGTGCAAGGTGGAGATGATGATGGACACATTCTTCCTCTTGTGGCAAGGTAGAAGCCTCTGCTTATACCCACTATTCCCTCTGCTTCTGTACCTTACTGCAAAATTTATTGAAGAAAGTCCAAAGCTCCCTTTCAGCTTCTCTTGTTGGTTGAGAAAGGTGTTGTTTCAGGGTATGTGATCCCTGAATTTACAGGAAGTCTCTGATACAAGGTAAAGAAGGCGCACTTGGTTGATACAGTAGTAGATATCACCATAAGGGGTGGCTCCTAGTTTATTACTCTTGAGCTTCTGGACCTCCTGGCTGTGTGTTGGCAGTGACTGAAACTGCTAGGATTGTTTACATGTATGTGTAAGATGTTCTTCATGTAGGTGAGACAGATGTATCCTGTGTTGTCCCTTTATTTCAGAATGTAGATGCTTTTTTCTTGCCTCAAAAAATTGAGTGATATGTATCTTAAGTTAATATCACTTTAGTAGAGTATTCACTATTTCTGCTGATCACAACCACAGAATCTGCATGCAAGTACCTTTAATTTATCAGGCACCTGTATGATATGGATCTTGGGAATATTACATGGAAAATGAAAATGCATTTATGAGCAGTTTCTGCCCATCATAACCTTGTGGAGGAGAAGAAAGTGGTTTCTCACCATCTGGTAAAGCAGTTCCTCAAAGAAGTTCTGCACCTCTATCTTTTTTTATAGTGCTTCTCACATTCTTGGGACAGCATTTCTGATTGACAGGTTTACACTTCCACTGTTTGAACATTTTGGCAGTGCATTGTTCAAGTTCATCTATTGCAGGATGCAATTCGTGGTGGTCAGCACTACACACCATCTTCTTTCTAAGTACTCCTAACTGTACATCATCTCCACATTAAAGACTGGTATCTTTACCTTTTGTTCTCTCAGTTCAATTTTCTACTGTTGCCCTGACTGAAAAGAAACCAATTACTAATATAATTTGGTGTTCCAAGGTTGCATTATATGCATTCACATTTCATTACCTATTGATGGTCTAATGCAGCTTTGTTACTTCTCCTTCCCCCATTCCATTTAAAGATTCAGTTGCAGTTCATTTCTAATCCCATTAAGCTGCTATACTTGTTAACCATAAACTGATTGCTTAACTTGCCGATCAAATCTTCTTGCTCTCTTACAGTCTCATTCCCTTAAATATTACAGTAAAGCTGCAACTGCAGTGTTTAAGGGTGGTCTTTTTATAGTCACAATTAGTGTTATTCATACTTGCATTACAGCATAGTCCATTTCTAGAGGAAACCTGTACCCTTCCCTCAGTGTCTTGTTTTCTTTTTCCTTTTCTTTTCCCTTCATAATCTTGTTTAATGAAACAAACAATCTACGTGCTTTGGGTTCACTGCTACCAGACTTTGTATACAATGCAGGTCTCTTCTCAAATAAAAATTTTGCAGTAGTCCTGTGTCTTGTAGCACACAGACTGCCTTCCAAATAAGGGAAGTACCATACATCAGTTGAATATTTGTAAACCAGTTACTTGATTGCAGAAGTCATGGGGTTTGCTGTAAGATCCTCTCAGTACAGCTAGTGATATCTCCCCTTTTCTGAATTTAGAACCACTCATTCCTTTTTATTTGTAAGAGGGCACACTCTTCGTATCACTTACAACTGTCGTCATTTCAGCTCACAAATGTTAATTCTACATTGGAATTCCTAATGGAAATTAAAGCTGTAATTAAGTGAATACACATTGCTTCTTTTGAGACTGGTCCTTCTGCTACAACTTTCTTATTTTACCCCACAATAATTTGCTTTTTCCCCTCGGTAAATCTGTTTCTGGTTTATTTCATCTTTTCTGATCCCCAGTTGTAGATGTGTTGCCTAGATGCACAAACCACTGCACCCCACATCACTGCTGCTCCCTATATCCCTCTTTCTTCTCAGCTGCTCCAGCAGAACAGCTAGCTTATTCTACACTTGATAATGCCTGAACAGGGGCAGAACATTCACTGAAGTCTCAGTCCTCGACTTCAGCTCCTGCTATTCTTCTCTAAGATCTGCTTACCTTTCATCCATCTCACTCATCCGAGTCTCTGTTCTTTGAAGCAGCTGCTCCTTTTCTGTGACAGTTTTCTTCTCACCAGGTTAAAAAAAAAAAGTTTAAAAGATGCAGATTATGCCAACTTAAAGCTTACTCCCTTGTATGTGCATTTTTATGGCTTGCAGGAAAGCTACCCTCCTCCTTAGGGCCCCTGAATAATCTCGATCAGTAATCAGCCAGGAATGCCTACGCATCCGTTTAGTTCCAAGCTTCTTCTAATGAGATGAGAACTGTTCCTTCAGCGCAAATGTCTCAAACCACATTGTAATCTCTGGTGGTCTGTAGCTCTACTCCGACCTGGAATCTAGATGTTATAAACCTCTTTCAGTCTTCAGTCTTAATGTCTGTCTGTACTGTTTGTGTTTGTGTGAAGAGCAGCTTCCTGATATAGCCTAAGTAGCCTTTCCTTTCCCATCACAAATACACCCATACTATTGGAATTCTTTCTTCTTGCTGTATCTTCATGATTAATTAATGCTACATCCAAAAGAGCTGTCCTTTTTTCGGATGCTGTCTTGTTTGCTTTCAGCTCATTTTCCTGTATCAAGAGTTGTATTGCATCCCTGTGATCCTTCAGAGTGTTATCCACTTCTTCAGCTTTCTTTGCATTTTCCTTCATGTAATATTAGAAAAAACTAGTTCATCTGTTTGGTAAAAATTGCAGCCAGTGTTAACTTCCCTCCTTCTACCTTCCACCTCTTGTCCTAACAAACCGTCTTCAATGAAACCGCTCATAAAATTTTACTTTTTAGGTGATTTGAGTTTTTTGGTCATATGGTCTATTGCTGGTGACATATTACATACATCTATGATTGCCAGCTATTTCAACTTCTTTGTAGGGGAAAGTATTACATGCTATCACTCCCTGACAGGCAGAGCAGAGCAGCCAAAGGTTTACCAGGTCAACGATATGCCACAAGTCCCACTGCTTATACTGTCACTTTTTGATTAAGATATGTGTTTAACGGGTGGGGGAGGGGTATGGCTTGAGCCAGAGACTCTTTAATTCTCATCTATTGCCAGCTTTTTTTTCCTCTTTATGTGGCACTTTGCATGTGTGATCTTTTTCTAACCACATGACGGTACATGGTCGACATGGTTGTGCAATATTTAGTGCCGCTGCATCATAGTGCCTGGCTCTCCAGTTCACTTCCTAGATGGGGGAGCTTTGTGGAAGATTCTGTATGCCTCTGAGCCTGCAGATGTTTTTAATAGCTGCACTTTTTCCATATCCCAGCAATATTCAATATGTTGAAATTGTAATCCACCAAATTGTCTGTGTATGTCTATATCTCATCCTCTGAGAATTAAAAATCAAAGTGCAGGTCTAAAATCATATCAGAAGGTCAGAAAGAGGAGCACTTTCTATTCTTCAGAAAAGAAGACCTTCAAATAGTTGACACCATAGTGATAATGAATGTTTATCATGCTTAATTCAGTCATAATAGTCAATAATTATGCACACGTATGAGTGTATGTGTGCCTCTTTGAATGTAATGATGTTCTTTCTGGGATTTATTGCATGCACTGAGTGCTAGGATATACTCCAAATGCTCCACAACACAAAAACTAATAAAGGGGGTGTGGGAAAATAACTAGTGAATAGCAGTATCTAGAAGGATATGCAGTGCTTTGTTCTCTTGCAGTATATCAGTATGGAGATTTTTGGTAATAGCCTAAATGTTTTAGATAAAAAAAAATGCCAAGAGTACTATGCAGCCTAGATTGCCGCCACTCTCATGATTATTAGAGTATGTACAGCATAAATGAGGCACAGCCTATTTGTACAAATCAATTTTGTTCATCTAGAAAGAATAAGAGGAAGTAGGATGCAGATGAGCTCACCGCATCTTATGCAGTCTGCTGTACATAAATTTGTTTTTAGTCTGTGAAGCATGTTGGAAAGTATGTAGCTAAGACATAATATTTCTCTGTGCTTACACTTTTACTTGGACCTTTGCTGCACAAGAATGGGTCATTTTTGTAATCTTCTCAAGTTTATCACTTATTGTACTGAGAAAATCCGACCAAACAGTAACTAGTCTGTTTAGTATGTTATCCATCTGGCTTGAGCGCACAGATGAATGGTCCTTGTTCACCAAATACTTAGCAAAGGTAACCATGACCTACTCATTCAGGACATAGTACATCTTCCTGCTATGTACTGTTTGACAACGTAAAATATGTGGATCTTGTTTTTCAAAAAAAATGTTTTCACAACTATGAAATAAGTAGCAGTAACACAGATGAGGGCAAACACAAATAGTATTGAAAGTGTAGGACTAAGCCTTTCTGAGATTTACAACAATCAGAAACATAACTGTTCATTGTCTTAATCCAATAAGATCCATTTATGCATATCATTTATAAACCTTAAACTGGCTATCTGTGGTAATGACTTACATTCTCAATTGTTCAGTGATCCGAGGTATAGGCTTAGTGCATGCTGTTTATTTAATTGGAACTGGAAGAAATATAGGGTAAAATGCTAACCTTTGGATGACTTCAACTAAAAAGCTTATGGCAAAAAGGTAAGAAGGGAAGAAATTACATTTTAAAAAAATGTGGTATAGCACAGCAGAAAAGAGGAAAATGAAAAGGATGAAGGGAAGAAAGAGAAGAGGGCAACAGGAACAGTCTGGATGTCTGTAAGGAATTGTGTAAGTCTGTTGAAGCCCCTTGTCGCAACCGCACACACCAAGTGGACATAACCTGGCCATAATTTGATAGTAAAAAAAGAGTTGCAGGTGTACTGCAGAGACGGTCCTGCCTAGGGGAGTTAAGTTGCTGAAATAAATACTGCTACTGTAATAACAGATATATTTGAAAGATAATGCCTGTTGGTTAAAAAGCAAAACAGATACCCCAGCTAACAGAGGGCAAAAATCATATAGACAGTCTGTTCAAGTTTAAATTGTAAAATGTTGCTTGGATTTCAGTCTGAAATAATTGTAAGGTTATTTTCCTGAGACTGTTGTAGTGCCAGTGTTAGCAATTTGAGTCTGATGCTTTACTTACTTTCAGTATCCATGTGAATCCAGTAAACACTGGTTTGTAGATGGCAGTTTGCTGAAAGTAACTTGTTTACAACAAACTCTTACTCAGATCATTATACTGTATGTTTTCCAAGGTACAGCAGCCTTGGATGTTTGTATGAATAGTTGTGTGTCTGATACTGTACACTGTGTGCGTATTTGGGGGGTGAGGGATGTGATGATATGGGCTAGTGACAGCATAGCTAGCTGGAGTTTTGTAAAGAATGATATCCTTTGTAGAAGATGCTTGTGCTACAAATGTATTGGAACTGTATGGCATTTAAATATCAAAATGTATTTGTAAAGTTGCTAGTGTGGAAACATGTATCACCAGTGGCCCTTCTTGACAGATAAGGAATATACACGTGAGACTGTATGTATGTATATATTAGCCAGGGACCTTGCAAGAGCAGGGGTTAATCAGCTAGCTTACTTTAAGAAAAATAAGGGAAATGTAAATGAGCTGTTAAACCATTAAAAAGGCATCCCATGGTGATGACTAGGACTGGAGATGGTAGGTCTGGGAGAGGCCATTGTTTAATAGCCTCTGTAAAGAAGAGGGAAGTACGGTAATTGTTTCATGGCTCCAGGGCACTGCCATAAACGTTTAGATGTGTATTGTAGCCGTCTATGCTAAATTGCTGTCTCAGCTTCAAAAGGGGGATGCTGTGAGAACCTAGAGTCAGGTGACCAGATGAGGTCATTGTGCCAGCCATCTTGGAAATTATGTTTTAGATATTACAGTGGGAAATGTGGGAAATCACTCAGTATTGAGTATTCTGTGTTGGACCTGACAACAAGGACCATTCAACACATCATCTACCTTGCTCTGTTAAGTAAATAGGGAAGAGTAATTCTCATAGATTCAGTCAGAAAACTATAGTGAAGCTTAGTTTAGATATTCATTTTCTTTATGTGTCTGAGTCTGTCCATCAGTGTTATTTTCAATTTGTCCTGTGTTTTGAACTCTGTGGTTTACTGTAAATATATATATTCAGTATTTTCATGTTATTTTATTTATTATTAATTATATTTAAAACTTTTTTGTGGCTGGTCCTTTTAGAAAGTATCTAACCTTTGATAGTGCTTATATTTGTTTGGTGACACTGGGTGTGCCACTCCCAAAGGCCTAGTTGTCTTGGTCAACTACTATAATTTCTACAGTATTAATATTACACAGTATAATTAGACACCCTTTGTTAAGGTCCTTAGAGTAAGTTATTGTGGAGTGCTTGGTGGCAGTGATAACTGTATACTCTGGGCAGAAAGGGGCACTGCAGGTAAATCTGTGCCAACCTTTTCCAGGTGTGTATGTGTGTGTGTGAAAAATTACATCTCAAAGTGTGTGGATGTCATCTACTTGGGACAGGGATATGAAGCACTGGTTTTCACAGAGAGGGTGCTGGAGGACTTGGCTTCGACACTTGGCTGTGGACCTAACCCTACAGCTGTACCAGTGGGGAGTCTACCTGGGGACCTAGAGGGAGATAGTTAGTGAAATCCAGACCCTGGGTTGAGTGTGATCCCTATGTGCTCTTAAGAGAAATTGTACTTGGTGCAGAAAGCTGCATCTGGAAATACTGAGTGTATCCATTTGTATTCCAAGTGAACGTTCCTCTCCAGTGTCAGTGGTGAAGATTCAGGCTCCTTGATTACTGGCCCAGAGAGGTGTCATCACATATTGGTGAGCAGTGATGTGGCTATTGAATTTCTGTAGCCTGTAAGCAGTGGTCACTAAAGAAGGTATTTGTACTCTCAAGCAGCCACAAAGTACACATTCATAGTTTCATATCACTATTTTTATTTATTTACTTTTTGTTAGTTTAGTCAGGGAGAGCAGACAAGGATGTCAGCAGAGGATTATGGCAAGCTGACAAGGAACCAACTGGCTGAGATTTGCCAATCCAAAGGACTGTTGCATGTCAGCCTGACTAAAGGGGAAATGATTGCAGCCTTAATCACAGCTGCAGCACAGACCAGCAACCAGGAAGACAACCAGTCTGGCATTGGGAACGTGCAGCTGTCAGAAACAGGACAGTTCACTTTTCCTCAGAGGACTTAAAATAACATCTGGAGTTAGAGACTTGAACTGGAGGTCAAAGGTTTGGGATTAGAATCAGCAGAGAGAATGAGGCATTTGTAGACTGAAGAAAATGAAAGACATGGCAGGTAAAACAAATGGAATTAGTCAGCAAAAAGAATGTGATATTTGGAGGCCAAAGAAAATGAGAAACGGAGGCAACATGAAAAGGAAATACTGGCTCTTCACCAGGGTCGTGGAGATAATGGGGAAGAGAGTAACTGAACCCCAGAAGGAACAAAGGGCAGGAAATTCCTTCCTCAGTCTACAGAGGGTGACAATTTTGATGGTTTTAGTCATGTATTTGAAAGAGTATGTAAACAATATAATGTTGACCAAGGGCTCTGGGTATGGTTCCTGCCCCCCCCCTTACTCCATGGTAAAGCTGTAACTGTTGTTTTTAAATTGTCTGATAAGGATTGCTTAAACTATGATACAGTTTAAAAATGTTTATTGAAATGTTTTAAGTTAACGTCTGAAGCTTACAGAAAAAAGTGTGAGCATAGACACAAGGCAGATGTGTGTATGTGATTATATTGCCGAGTTAAGCACCTATTTTCATAGGTGAGTGAGTGAGTGTCAGATCTCCACTTTTGAAAGGCTGGCAGACCTTTTGGTTGAGGGAAAGAGCTCTAAGCACTTTGCCTGAGGACATGAGAATCTGTTGGCAGACCGAGAATGCAACTCTGCAAATGATCTGGGGAAAATGGGGATCTGTACTTAGCAAGAAGGGCAGCACTGCACAGGAAAGGGATACCCAGTGTTGCACATGGATATAAGGGAACCCATGATAAGCAGCCTAAACCACCCCAACAGAGTCCCCCCAGTAACAGGGAAAGCCACTAGTCCAGGTACATGGCCAGAAGCAATTGTTAAATATTTTAAATGTAACCAGTGGGGCCATGTAGCATATAGATGTCCACAGGGGCAAGGTGGGGAACAAAAGGTGGGGGATCCAGCAAGTGGGAATAATAGAATGCCAATGGTAAGTTGTCTGGAGACAGCAGGGTACCAAACTACCACCAGAGTTTGCACCCTATTTTGGTGGATGGAAAATAGGCCACTGCCAAGAGAAAGTCAGCCTCTGATATAACCATTGTGTGAAGCCTGCAGTGTCTAAAGATGAGCAGTAGTTGCTTGGGCAGTCTACTCCAGTCAGGGCTTTAGGAGCGATCCCATTCCAAATGCCTTTGGCCAGGGTTCACCTTGACTGGAAGGGTGAAAAAGGAAGCAAGCAAGTAGGTGAGTTTGAGGATATCCCTGCGGATGTCTTGATAGGGAATGATTTTGATAATGCAGTACCTTGTGTGCATGCAGTGACATGCGGTTAGGTTTGGCGACATGCATGTGGGTCTGGTAGCCTTGGGGAGACCCAGATAGACTGCACCCCTGAAGCCAGGATTGGTGATGTGGTTAATTCAGGGAGGGAGCTATCCTGTAGCAGTGAGCCTAAAGATGAGCCACAGCTGCTGGTAGGTACTGATGTGCCCTTGGACAGATTGACTCTAAAGGGAGAGGTGAGAGGTAGTACCCAGGCTGACAGTGGGGCACTGCTGTCAGAAGATGCCAGACTTTCTTTGGAAGAGAAGCTGGGAAAAGTCACAAAGATAGAGTGGAGACAAGCTCACCTCTCAGAATCTACATTACAAGGCTTGAAGAAGGAAGCCAGAGAGACACCTGATTCTCAAGGAAAAGGGGAGTCTGTATACTGGAACAAAGGGTTACTGTATAGAGAGTGGACCCCTGAGGGAGGGCTAGAGGGTGAGGTAATAAAGCAGTTAATAGTGCCTAGAGCCTGACTTCTGGCACATCTAGCCATAGCCCATGACATTCCTTTTAGAGGTCATATGAGCATAACGCATACCAAGAGATGTATTATGCAGAACTTGTATTGGCCTGTGATTGCTAGGGATGTAAAAGGGTACTGCAGGATCTGTGAGCAGTGCAAAAAGTAGGCTAGGCAACAGACAGGGGCAAAGCCCCTTTGATGCCTTTGCCTGTGATTGAGGAGCCATTTCAGAGGGTAGATATGGATATTGTAGGGCCTCTGAGTACCCCTAGTTCGACAGGGGAGAAGTATATCCTAGTGGTAGTAGATTATGCTACTAGATACCCTGAGGCAGTGGCTCGGTCCTCCATTTAGGCAGTGAAGGTGGCAAATGCTTTGCTAGAGATTTTCAGCAGGGTAGGTTTCCCAAAAGAAATACTGACTGACAGTGGTGCCAATTTCATGTCAGACTTGCTGGCTTATCTGTGGGAGTGCTGTGGGGTGAAGCACAAAAAGACCACCCCCCCTACCAACCCCATACTAATAGTCTTGTGGAGAGGTTAAATTCTACACTAAAGACCATGCTATGGGCATTTGCAGACCAGTTTAAGACAGAGTGGGACAAATGTTTGCCCCATCTGTTTGCATACAGGGAGGTGCCCCAGGATTCCACAGGTTTGTCACCCATTGAGTTGCTGTATGGGCATAGGGTGAGGGGGCCTTTAGATTTGATTTGTGATGAGTGGGACGGTGAGTGGGACTCCTACAAAGGAGTCAGTTGTGGCATATGTCTTAAACCTCAGGACAAGGTTTAGGGTGCTCATGGGCTTGGCCCATGAGAACCTGTCAGGAGCCCAACATTAGGAAAAGGTCTGGTATGACAGGAATGCTCAAGCCAGAGAGTATGCTGTGGAACAGCAGGTGGCGGTGCTCATTCCTGCCAGACACAGTAAGCTGCAGGCAACTTGGGAGGGACCCTTCAAAGTGGTAAGGAAGGTCAGTGATGATAACTACATGGTAGAACTGCTAGATAGGAGGCAGGGAGCACAAATTATACCATGTTAACATGATGAAACCTTACCATAACAGGGAGGCTCATGTGCTAAGTAGTTGCAATAGGAGGCAGGAGGAGTATAAGGGGGCTCTATGGCTACAGAGAGCCAGGCAGCAAAATCCCAAATTACAATGGTGGAGCCTAGGGTTGCAGGCATGTGGTATGACAGTGCAGCACTGTAGTGGGGTCAGCAATGCCAGGGCAGATGGAATCTCAGGACAGGGTATGGGATAATGTATTCCCAGACAGGCTCATTCCTGTCAGGCAGTGTTTTTCAAGGGTCACTTGAAAGAATAGCTCGAGTCTTTGAGGGGGGGTGAAATGTGATAATATGGGCTAGTGCCAGCGTAGGTAGCTGGAGTTTGTAAAGAATTATATCCTTTGAATAGCAAACTAATGTGCGCGAGATTCTTGTGTTACAAATGTATTGGAACTGTATGGCATTTGAATATCAAAATGTACTTGTAAAGTTGCTAGTGTTGAAAAATGTAGCAACAGTGGGCCCTGCTGGACAGAGAAGGAAAATACATGTAAGAGTGTATGCATATATGTTAGCAATGGATCCTGGAAGAGCAGAGGTTAACCAGCTAACTTATATTAAGAAAAATAAGAGAAATGTAAATGAGTTGTTAAACCATTAAAATGGCATACCACAGTGATGAATAAGACTGGACAGATTAGGTCTGGAAGAGGACATTCTTTAATAGCCTCTGTAAAGGGAATGGGGGGTACTGTCTCAGCTTCAAAAGGGGGATACTGTGAGAACCTAGAGTCAGGCAATCAGATGAGGTCATTGTACCAGCCATCTTGGAAATTATGTTTTAGATATTACAGTGAGAAATCTTTCAGTATTGAGTATTTTGTCTTGGGTGTGATAACAAAAAGGATCATTCACCACATCATCTGCCTTGCTGTGTTAAGTAAGTAGAGAATAGTAAGTTTCCTAGATTCAGTTAGGAAAATATAGTGAAGCTTTTCCTTATTTGTCTGAGTCTGTCCATCAGTTTATTTTCAATATTTCCTGTGATTTGAACTCTGTGGTTTACTGTAAATATATTTTCAGTATTTTCATGTTCTTTTATTATTAAATATATTTAAAACTTTTATTGTGGCTGGTCCCTTTTAAAAAGTATTTAACCTTTGATAGTGCTTATATTTATTTGGTGACACTGTGCCACTCCTGAAAGCCTAGCTGTCTTGGTCAGCTACTACCATTTGTACTAGTATTAATATTACACAGTATAATTGGACACCCTTTGTTAACGGCCTTAGAGTAACAGATTGTGGGGTGTCTGGTGGCAGTGATAACTACCTTATACTCTTGACAGAAGGGGGCACAGCAGGTAAATCTGTGCTAGTCTTTCCCAGGTGTGTGTATGTGAAAAATTAAATCACAGAGTGTGGGTGCCAGCTATTTGGGGCAGGGACACGAAGCACTGGTTTTCATAAAGAGAGTCCTGGAAGACTTTGCTTGGACACATGGCTGAGGACCTAACCCTACAGCTGTACCAGTGGAAAGTCTTGTTAGGGACCTGGAGGGAGACATGTATTGAGAAATCTAGACCCCGGGCTGTGTGCGTTCCTTGTGCTCTCTTAAGAGAAATTGTACTTGGTGCAGAGAAATTGTACTTGGTGCAGAGAGCTGCATCTGGAAATACTGAATATTTGTATTCCAAGTGAACATCCCTCTCCAGTGTCAGTGGTGAGGATTCAGGCTCCTTGATTATTGGCCCAGAGAGGGGTTGTCACAAGGGGTTATATTAATTTAGCTGAGAGCTGACTTTAGAAGTGATGAGGAAAGTGAGTCTGTGGAAGTATTTCAATATGGATTGCAGCTGTTTGGCTGCTGGTCATGTAAGCTTCTATTAATAGTTTGCCACTAACAATGTCTGACTATTAGCTTGCCATTAACAAATGGCTGAATATTAGCTTGCCATTGCATGCTTTCAACAAGCTAAACTTGAATACTTCCTGTACTATTACCAAAGAAAATGCTGCTTTAATAACTTTCCATCAAGATGTGGAAGATTTGCTTTCCAGCCACCCACCCAGCCCTGGTAGATTATTTTGGGGATTAATTTGGTGTTACTGGCCTGCTGAATATGGACTCCCTGGATCCTGATTCTCTGAATCCTTCCAAATTTTCAGTTTGCATATAGGATGGAGGAGTACCGCTTCACACTGTTTTTGGATCTTACAATGAACAGTACATCTCTGTAGAAAAATGTGCTCTGCAAGACAAATTGTAGAAAGCAAAACCTCATTTAATTTTATTAAATAAACTCTTGTCATTTGAATCATCAGGTTACATAACCTGTTGGTTCAGAAGTAAGTTTATAAAAATGTAAATCCATAATTAGAAATCAAGAATGTTGCTTTTTAGCTGCTCAAAAACAGTACAAAAATGAATTTTCACTACCTAATCTACCACTTCCATAAAACCAATGAGTTGACCAGCCAGCTATGTGGTATAGAGCATCGATTCTCGACCTTTTTCATCTCATGGCACACACAAACTAATTACAAAAATTTTGCGGCACACCAAAAAATATATTTTTTGCTGATCTGACAAAAAAAGGTACAATTTTAAACGATTTACAAAAAAATAGTAATTACCTACACTTTTTGCTCCAAAGTGGAATCTTTTTGTAACTAGTTAATCTGATGTCTATTTCAATCTTTCTCACTGTTTGGTCTTAAGATCCAATATTGGGTCCAATTCGGCTGCTTCACAAGACTTATGATCTGAGTGTCGAGCTCCTCCCTCTCCCATTATGCCTTACATCTCCTCTAACTCCTCATATCTCATTTGCCACCATCCAGCACAGATGTGTATCAAGCGTGCTTGTAGGCAGATGAGTTCATTTTTCTTTTTTTTCCCTCTCTTATTGAACTTTGTTAAAGGAATTTATCTTTCATAGTTAAACCTCTCTCCCTAAGTAATTTGTTGGTCTGCGTGCATTAGGGATTCGCCTCTTCCCCCTTGCCATTCTTTATCTTTTTCTCTAGTTTAAAAAAAATCTTTCTTGGAGTCTTTTTTTCTCTTTTATACAGTTTTTTTTAGTTTAGTAGCAAGGCAAGAATCTCTTTGCCTGAGTAGTGCAGTGATTGTGTGTGAGGGTGGAAACCCTGTGTGTAAGTTATCTAATTATGGGTGATAAACCAACAGAGTTCAAAAGATGCACCTTTGTGGGCACAAAATTACAACTCCGGATGCCCATAAGAGGTGCGTCTACTGTCTCGGGCCTGGGCACTTAGCGGCAGACTTCGATATTTACGTGGCCTTTAATCCCCGTGCCCTATCAGACTGCAAAAATAAACTTAGAGGTCTTCTACCTGCTTCTGGGATTCAAACCCCCTTGAAATCTGTGACTGCCAAAAAATCAAAGAAGTGTATCCCCTCAGCTTCCCCAGTGGCTACATCTTCTGTTTTTGATAAGAGGCAAATATTATCTTCTCTGACTGCCTCAGATCTGACTAATACCCACTGTTCATCAGATCCAAGATTTGCCTTGGTTCCAACAGAACCTGGACCTGCTATGGCTATTCCTCGGATCTGATCCTTCTCAGGTCCTAAGACTTCGGGTCAGACATTGTTGGAATCCATAGTTCCCCATCTCTGACCAAATTCTCCTTTGATCCAAAGCACTCGGATCAGAGGTCTCAGAGTCATACCCATTTTCGGCGCAAGCCGTCATCCCCAGCTCCCGCTGCTTGGATCAGTCATTCTCCTCTTAAGGCTGCTTGCTCCTCCGCTTTCTGTAGATCCTCTTGACTTTCCCATACAGATATGGACAAGATGATGTGGCGTTTCATCAAAGCCCAGATCCAGATGGGGATTTTGCCATCTCCATCCCATACTGGATCTGTGAGAGCGCCAACACCTGGAATACAAACCTCTCTTCCGATCTGACCATCAGCTTCTGAAACCCAGGATCTGATTTATCTCAGAACCCCATCATCAATGCCAAGGATATGTCTTTACTTGGGTCCATCAGTGTCCTAGATCAGCTCTGCTCTGATACTCCTGGAGTAGAGTGGGTCCCGGACCTGAGACATTGGATCTTACAATGAGCGGTTGGTCTGTGCTCCAGATCTGTCCCTTCCACTAGTGGCTGCGGCCCTCAACAGTTTGGGTCCAGTGCTGTCTGAAGGCACCGAATCCGGAGTGGCTTCTGCCTCCTCCTCTGGCAGCTTTGATGGGGGGGGGGTCACCAGCACCAGACCATCAGCCTTTCAGGTGGTAGAGAGGACATTCTCTACAGCTAGAGATGCATCTCCTCACCTCCCAGATCCTATCCAGTCCCCTTTTAATCCAAGCTTTGGGCCCATTTGTTCTGCCTATAGTCAACCCCTCCAGGAGAGCCTCCAGACCCCCCCCCCCGCAGGGGGTCCTCTGTTCCTCCGATTCTTCCCTCTCGCATCCCACAGGGAGATTCATCAGAAGAAAAAGTGCAAGAGGAAGCACTTGGACTTGACCAAAGACACCAACTTTGATGAGGGTGAAGGGACCCCCTCGGTCTTCATCTGACAACATCTCCTCTGGAGATATTTTAGAAATACTGAAGCAAAAGGGTGGATGGTAATTCCATCCCCCCTTCTTCTGAGTCTGTGTTACTGAAGGCCTTTGGGATGGGTCCAGCTACGTCCTGAGTGATACCACCAGTGGCTGAACTTATTTATGTAGTTTCCCACTGGGCGTGGAAGGAGCCAGACACAGTGAAGCCCATACCCAAGTATGCAGACAAGTACCTCAGCCCATCTACCAATCATTTGCATTTGAGCAAAGGTATCCCCATTAATGCCATTGCAGTGTCAGCAGCCAGTAAGAAGGAGCTAACAGAACAGAGGTCCACTGTCCACCCTTGAAACAAGGAGTCTTGGACGTTGGACAGACAGAAGAAGCGCATTTATGCTTCAGCTACCTTTATGCTTTGAGCATTGAATTACGTGGCACATATGTGTCTACAGAGGGACCTGGTTGAAGAACTTACCAATTGTCTGACAGAGTCCTTGCTGGAGGAGGACCTAAAGAAGGTATCTCCCCAATTGGCCACTCTCCTCCATTTCCAATTCTTCAATGAGCCTAATCTCTTATGCCACAGAGGGAACCCCTCGAGCAGCCGGAACAGGCATAGCCATTATGAGAAATGCCTGGATGAGAGTTTGCAGGTTTGCAGATCCCTTTAAGGCATCCTTCATCAATGCCTCTTTTGATGGTTCTTCCCTATTTGGACCATTAGTCAAAGAAAAACTTATCTGCAGCAAGCAGGAGGGAAAGACCTATCTGCTGTAGGGATCAAATTTTCTTCCCCTCAGTGGACATTTTCAAGGAACCAACAGAGTGGGAAGATGTGGTTCAGGAAATCACAAGGTCCTTTCCTGGATTCCCAAGAAGATTACTGCTCTAGAGGAAGAGGATTTAATGGAGGACGCCACCCTAGAGGCAGAGGGGGTTGTGCAGAATCAGGGCTTTAGAGAACCTTTCTCTGACGGTCCCTACAGCGCACTAGTGCCTGCTCTGGAGGCAGTCAGGGGCAGACTGTTATTGCACCTAGATCTCGGGGCAAATTTAACAACTGACAACTCAGTGCTAAACATAATTTCCAGGCGTTACTATATTCCATTTTCCCTCCCACCTCCAAGCCCCAGGAGGAATCTCCCCTATGTGCCACCCAGTCACAAGGAGAACGCCATTCAAGAAGTTCAGAAAATTCTCGGAAAAAAAAAAAGAGTCATCCAAAGGGTCCCGACCAAACAACATGGATGGGGAACCTATTCATGCTTCGTTTTGGTGCCAAAAAAGGCAGGGGACCTACAACGGAGCCTAGATCTGAGCACTCTGAACCTATTTATCAAGAAGTCAAAGTTACGCATGGTTACATTTCAGTCTATACTGCCACTGCTACGCAAGGAAGATTGGATATGCTTCATAGATCACCAGGATGTGTGCTATCATATCAAAATAAACAGGCACTCCAGGAGACGTTTGCGCTTGTGGCTGGGAGCCAGTCATTACCAATTCAGAGCACTACCCTTTGGACTCACCCCCCCCCCCAGGTGTTTACTAAATGCATGTCAATGGTAGCAGCTCACTTGAGACTGCAAGGATTCCAGATGTTTCCATACTTGGACGATTGGCTTCTAACTGCACCAGCAAGGCTTATAATCTCCAGAGCTGCATTGCCCCCACAACATGTAATCTTTTTCAGACCGCAAGTTCAAGTATTATTGGATATGCCCACTCCACCTGCAAAACTAATTTTCAGAACTCTAGGATCTATGTCATGTGTCATACACATAGTACCATTAGCAAGGTTCTTCATGCAAGTGCTGCAGTGGACTCTAGCTGTTCAGTTGTCCATTTAGTACCAACCATTATCTGTTCCTATCAGACTAACCCCAATTTGCAAGCATCACCTCCAGCGGTGGATTCTCTGAAACAACTTACACTTAGGCCTTTTTCTCTTTACCACCAATGACCACAGTGACCATGGATCCTTGCCTGTTGGGTTGGGGGGCATTATTAAGGAAGATTGGTCCAAGGCATGTGGTCCCCAGCAGTGACCACACAGCAACACCCTAGAGATGAGAGCAGTCTTTCTGACGTTGCAAGCCTTTCACAGCTGTCTCCCTCTGGGAAAAATAGCAATTCATACAGACAACATATCAGTAGTCTGGTACATCAACAAACAGGAGGTATCCCATTTGTACCCATTGTGCAGAGAGGCCATGAGGGTGTGGGAATGGATGATCTCTTCAAACCTTTCTCTCATTGCAATTCATATTCCTGGGGAGACAAACATATTGGCAGACAGACTGAGCAGATCTGTCTTGAGTCCACATGAGTGGTCCTTGAACCAATCAGTAGCTAACCTAAATATTAAGCAGATGGGCCAACCTTGCTGCAATCTCTTTACCTCTACTCCTGAACAACAATTGCAGCAAGTACTTCGCTTCTGACCTCCAAGTGGGAGTCACAGAGGAATATTCTAGTCCATGATTGTCATCTGGGTCTCCTGTATGTTTATCCTCCAATGCCTTTCATAGGTTGGTACTAGGCTATCGGCCCTATGGCCTATACAAGCCTAGCCATAACAATTCTCTGGATATTTCTTCCCACAATATTTACTTCCCTGGACCCCTATCTAGCAGGGCGATTGACATGATCCCTGAGGTGAATTTCCTATCTCCCATCCAATCGTCAAGGTTCCTTTTGAAGAGGGCCAAGGAGGTGCTTTGCTTGACATGTATGGGCAGTCTATTCCAGTGTATGGGAGTCACAGGGTCAGGAACCTGTCTCTCCAGCATGTTTTGTTCATTGTGATGACAAGGTTTAGATCCCTGGAGCATGTGGCTCTGAGGGAGTGGGATTTCTTTAAGTGGAGCATGTCCAATAGCTCCTACAGAAAGCCAGCAGTTTGAAGAGCACTCTGATACTCAACACCCCCTTCTGGCCCCTTCAGGTATGGTTCCTCTTCTTACAGTCTTGCATCAAATATCCATGGATACTGCATCTCAGGCAGGATCTAATTTCCCACCTGTAAAAACATCAACGTCCCATTCTCAAATCCCTATGATTAACTGCTTGGTTTCTCCACTTTCAGTGAGTCTAAGAAAGTCCAGGCTAGCTTCTCTGGTCCGAGAGATTATTCTTACTTCCCAGAAGCCTTCCAGAAAAAAGGTTTATAGTAGCAAGTGGAAGAGATTTTTGGTTTGGGCATTGAAAGAGAATATTGATCACTTTTCAGTTCCTGTTTCACCTATACTTCTTTTTCTAAGTTCACTTTTTCAAGATGGTGTCATAAAATTACATCTGGCAGCAATTGCAAATTTTCATACAGGGAAAGATTTTTTTCATTCTCTCAACATCCATACTATGTAAGGCATTTATGAAAGGGATTTTCCTACTTAGGCTTCCAATAAAAGATCCTTCTCCTCCTTGGGGCCTCACCATTGTACTTCAGGGTCTTACTCAGAAATCTTTTGAACCTGCTGACTCCTACAACATAAAGTTTCTATCTTGGAAAACCACTTTTCTTGTGGCCATTACTTCAGCCAAAACAGAGTCTGAACTGCAAACTCTGTCATCTAAACCAGCTTGTATCACTTTTTCAAAGATAGGGTCTCTTTAAGAACGAATACTTCATTTATGCCTAAAGTTGCCTTGGAATCAAATATTAACCAATCCATTCGCCTACCAGTCTTTTTTCCCAGTCATTCTGATAAGGGCAAACATATGTTACCTTTGCTTGATGTTCATAGGCAGTTGCATTTCTACCTGCGCAGGACAAAGAAATACAGAAAATCTGAGCAGCTATTCATATCCTTCTCACCTAATTGACTAAGCCAGACAGTGTCCAAAATCACACTAGCAAAATGGATTACTGATTGTATTACTGCTGTTTATTACGTGAGCGGCATGCAGCTACCCCATCCTCCAAAAGCTCATTCTACTAGGTTGATGTGCACTTTGCTTTTTCAGCTAGAACCTCTATTGATGAAATTTGTGCAGCAGCAGCTTGGTCCAGGTTGCATGCATTTCTCTCACATTATAAATTGGAAATTGTCTCCAGGAACAGAGTGTTCTTTGGCTCAGCAGTGCTCAGGCATATCCTTCCATGAGGGCCAGCCAAGATTTATGTAGGTGGGGACTCTGACCCATCAGTGAGGAAGAATGAAATGGACAACGGAAAAAAAAAAAAGTTTTTCCAATTCCAAACTTTTTTAAGCCCGGTGACTGCAAGAAGTCTTAAATGGCATCTTGTATTCTGGTGCTTCCCAATGCCAAACTGCATATGAGGAAGCTACAATGGTATCTCAAAAATCTGTGGACACAGCACTGCCAGGATTTGGACACTGTCATTCAAATAATACCTTGCATTCAAAAGGAATTTTTGTGGTGGGCTCAGGAATGTCACCTAAACAAGGGACTCTCTGTGACCCGGCCAGAGGCAAGTCAGATTCTAACGACAGATGCCTCAGATGTTGCTTGGGAGCTCATCTAAATGGAAAGTGGATACAAGACAAGTGGCCTGCCAGACTACAGCATCTACATATCAACATGAAAGAGATGTTAGCAGTTCAGTTTGCATTAATTGCTTTCAAAGAGTTACTTCTTCCAGGGCAGGTGTTGATTCTAACAGACAACACAACTGTCATGTGGTACATCAACAAACAACGGGGAACACATTCTTACCCATTGTGCAGGCAAGCAATGATTTTATGGGAGACTGCGCTCACTCTGCAACTAACTCTTCAGGCAAGGTTTCTGCCGGGAGCACAGAACTCCTTAGCAGATGTATTAAGCAGACAAATCATGGATCCCCACGAGTGGAAACTGGATCTTCATGTATTTCAAAAATTGACAGTGTCATGGGGAACTCCAGACATAGATCTGTTCGCTTCTCCACTAAACCACCAGCTGCCAAAGTTTTGCAGAAAGGATTTCATCACACAGCTTGGAAAGTGGATGTTCTTTCTTTCAGTTGGAAAAATCTTCATGTGTATGCCTTTCCACCTCTGCCTCTTCTTCCAAAGGTGCTTCTAAAGGTCAGACAAGACAAGCCAAGGATGATTTTAATAGCTCCAGATTGGCCTCGGCAGCACTGGTACCCATTACTGAGGAGTCTGGTAAGGAAGCCTCCATGGCCTTTACCCTTGATTCCACACCTGTTGTCTCAGAGGGACGGTCATCTGCTCAATGTCAAGCTTCACTCTCTACATCTAACAGCCTGGCATATTCTGTTTTGAAAGACAGCAGGTCTCGGCTTCCTCAACAAGTTTTAAATGTGATTATGGAAGCCAGAAGACCTAGTACAAGGAAAGTGTACGCAGAAAAATGGAAGAGATTTATGTTTTGGAGTGCAGCAAACAATTTGGAGATTACTGAGCCAAATTTGAGTGTGGCTCTTCAATATCTTACTGAGTTACTGGACAAAGGTTTGTCTTTCTCTTCCATTAAGATTCATGCTGCAGCAATTTCAGCTCACTATGATTGTGACCCACCATTGTTTTCGCATCCTTTGTTCAAGCAATTTCTTAGAGGGGCAAAGAATATAAGACCCCCACGTAGAGCTCCTACTCCTGCTTGGGATCTCAATTTTGTGTTGGAGAAACTTACTCTACAACCTTTGAGCTCGGCTACTGCTGAATTGAAATACTTGTCATGGAAGACTGCTTTTTGTTGGCCATTACTTCTGCAAGAAGGGTTTCTGAGTTGCAGGCCCTTATGGCAGTGGAGCCTTTTTGATTTTTCATAAGGATAGGTATCTTTACGCACTAATCCTTCCTTTATGCCTAAGGTGGTTTCAAGTGTGGCTTTAAACCAAACTGTTCTTTTGCCTACCCTTTATGCAGATCCCCAAAATAAAGGGGAAAAGATTTTGCACACTTTAGATGTACACAGGCTATTGCGTTATTATTTGAGCAGGACTAAGGATTTTAGGCAGTCTCAGCAGTTGTTTGTTTCTTTTGCTTTGAGTTCAAAGGGCAAGCCTGTGTCAAAACAAACTATTTCTAGGTGGATTGGGTGTTGCATTACATTTTGTTATTCCCATCATGGCAAGGAGATTCCAGCTGGGATTAGGCCTCATTCCACTAGGGCTACTGCCACTTCCACAGCATTTCTAAGGGGTGGCAACTAAGGATATTTTGGAGGCAGCTACTTGGAGTTCAGTGCATACTTTCTCTAAGCATTATCACCTTCCTCTCTACTCTAAGTCTAGGGCTGGTTTTGCCACAGCTATTTTGCAAGGCATGTTGTCAGTTCCTGCTTCCTTCTGATTTGCCAGCCTCCCTTACCTCTGCTTTGGGATTCTACCCAATAGTTAGGACTGCAGCAATGTGGAATGAAGAACATAGTACAGTTTTGTACCTACCATAAATGTAGATGTTCGAGGATCCACATTGCTGCAGTCCAATTTACCCTCCCTCCTTCCCTCTGTGTTTAGGGGTGGTTGTGTAGGTGAGGTTATATTCTGCTAATTGTGTATATATTGTATATATATTTTTGGTGCAGGTATTTTGGGAGTTTTTGTTTTTGGCCTTATCTTTTCAGGGTCTTCTGACATCTGGGGCAAGAAAAGACTGAGGATATGACGTCGGTCATGCGCATTAGTACCCTGACGTACTGACGTCAGTCTAATGCGCCCTGACCGACGTCAGCCATATACTTTGGTATTCGGGCCGACTGGACAGCGGACTACCCAATAGTTAGGACTGCAGCAATGTGGATCCTCGAACATCTACATTTATGGTAGGTACAAAACTGTACTTTTCCCACTGGGCGTGGAAGGAGCCAGACACAGTGAAGCCCATACCAAGTATGCAGACAAGTACCTCAGCCCATCTACCAATCATTTGCATTTGAGCAAAGGTATCCCCATTAATGCCATTGCAGTGTCAGCAGCCAGTAAGAAGGAGCTAACAGAACAGAGGTCCACTGTCCACCCTTGAAACAAGGAGTTTTGGACGTTGGACAGACAGAGGAAGCACATTTATGCTTCAGCTACCTTTATGCTTTGAGCATTGAATTACGTGGCACATATGTGTCTACAGAGGGACCTGGTTGAAGAACTTACCAATTGTCTGACAGAGTCCTTGCTGGAGGAGGACCTCAAGAAGGTATCTCCCCAATTGGCCACTCTCCTCCATTTCCAATTCTTCAATGAGCCTAATCTCTTATGCCACAGAGGGAACCCCTCGAGCAGCCGGAACAGGCATAGCCATTATGAGAAATGCCTGGATGAGAGTTTGCAGGTTTGCAGACCCCTTTAAGGCGTCCTTCATCAATGCCTCTTTTGATGGTTCTTCCCTATTTGGACCATCAGTCAAAGAAAAACTTACCTGCAGCAAGCAGGAGGGAAAGACCTATCTGCTGTAGGGATCAAATTTTCTTCCCCTCAGTGGACATTTTCAAGGAACCAACAGAGTGGGAAGATGTGGTTCAGGAAATCACAAGGTCCTTTCCTGGATTCCCAAGAAGATTACTGCTCTAGAGGAAGAGGATTTAATGGAGGACGCCACCCTAGAGGCAGAGGGGGTTGTGCAGAATCAGGGCTTTAGAGAACCTTTCTCTGACGGTCCCTACAGCGCACTAGTGCCTGCTCTGGAGGCAGTCAGGGGCAGACTGTTATTGCACCTAGATCTCGGGGCAAATTTAACAACTGACAACTCAGTGCTAAACATAATTTCCAGGCGTTACTATATTCCCTTTTCCCTCCCACCTCCAAGCCCCAGGAGGAATCTCCCCTATGTGCCACCCAGTCACAAGGAGAACGCCATTCAAGAAGTTCAGAAAATTCTCGGAAAAAAAAAAGAGTCATCCAAAGGGTCCCGACCAAACAACATGCATGGGGAACCTATTCATGCTTCGTTTTGGTGCCAAAAAAGGCAGGGGACCTACAACGGAGCCTAGATCTGAGCACTCTGAACCTATTTATCAAGAAGTCAAAGTTGCGCATGGTTACATTTCAGTCTATACTGCCACTGCTACGCAAGGAAGATTGGATATGCTTCATAGATCACCAGGATGTGTGCTATCATATCAAAATAAACAGGCACTCCAGGAGACGTTTGCGCTTGTGGCTGGGAGCCAGTCATTACCAATTCAGAGCACTACCCTTTGGACTCACCCCCCCCCCAGGTGTTTACTAAATGCATGTCAATGGTAGCAGCTCACTTGAGACTGCAAAGATTCCCGATGTTTCCATACTTGGACAATTGGCTTCTAACTGCACCAGCAAGGCTTATAATCTCCAGAGCTGCATTGCCCCCACAACATGTAATCTTTTTCAGACCGCAAGTTCAAGTATTATTGGATATGCCCACTCCACCTGCAAAACTAATTTTCAGAACTCTAGGATCTATGTCATGTGTCATACTCATAGTACCATTAGCAAGGTTCTTCATGCAAGTGCTGCAGCGGACTCTAGCTGTTCAGTTGTCCATTTAGTACCAACCATTATCTGTTCCTATCAGACTAACCCCAATTTGCAAGCGTCACCTCCAGCGGTGGATTCTCTGAAACAACTTACACTTAGGCCTTTTTCTCTTCCCCTCCAATGACCACAGTGACCATGGATGCTTCCCTGTTGGGTTGGGGGGCATTATTAAGGAAGATTGGTCCAAGGCATGTGGTCCCCAGCAGTGACCACACAGCAACACCCTAGAGATGAGAGCAGTCTTTCTGACGTTGCAAGCCTTTCACAGCTGTCTCCCTCTGGGAAAAATAGCAATTCATACAGACAACATATCAGTAGTCTGGTACATCAACAAACAGGAGGTATCCCATTTGTACCCATTGTGCAGAGAGGCCATGAGGGTGTGGGAATGGATGATCTCTTCAAACCTTTCTCTCATTGCAATTCATATTCCTGGGGAGACAAACATATTGGCAGACAGACTGAGCAGATCTGTCTTGAGTCCACATGAGTGGTCCTTGAACCAATCAGTAGCTAACCGAAATATTAAGCAGATGGGCCAACCTTGCTGCAATCTCTTTACCTCTACCCTGAACAACAATTGCAGCAAGTACTTCGCTCTGACCCCCCTCCAAGTGGGGAGTCACAGAGGAATATTCTAGTCCATGATTGTCATCTGGGTCTCCTGTATGTTTATCCTCCAATGCCTTTCATAGGTTGGTACTAGGCTATCGGCCCTATGGCCTATACAAGCCTAGCCATAACAATTCTCTGGATATTTCTTCCCACCATATTTACTTCCCTGGACCCCTATCTAGCAGGGCGATTGACATGATCCCTGAGGTGAATTTCCTATCTCCCATCCAATTGTCAAGGTTCCTTTTGAAGAGGGCCAAGGAGGTGCTTTGCTTGACATGTATGGGCAGTCTATTCCAGTGTATGGGAGTCACAGGGTCAGGAACCTGTCTCTCCAGCATGTTTTGTTCATTGTGATGACAAGGTTTAGATCCCTGGAGCATGTGGCTCTGAGGGAGTGGGATTTCTTTAAGTGGAGCATGTCCAATAGCTCCTACAGAAAGCCAGCAGTTTGAAGAGCACTCTGATACTCAACACCCCCTTCTGGCCTCTTCAGGTATGGTTCCTCTTCTTACAGTCTTGCATCAAATATCCTCCATGGATACTGCATCTCAGGCAGGATCTAATTTCCCACCTGTCAAAACATCAACGCCCCATTCTCAAATCCCTATGATTAACTGCTTAGTTTCTCCACTTTCAGTGAGTCTAAGAAAGTCCAGGCTAGCTTCTCTGGTCCAAGAGATTATTCTTACTTCCCAGAAGCCTTCCAGAAAAAAGGTTTATAGTAGCAAGTGGAAGAGATTTTTGGTTTGGGCATTGAAAGAGAATATTGATCCCTTTTCAGTTCCTGTTTCACCTATACTTCTTTTTCTAAGTTCACTTTTTCAAGATGGTGTCATAAAATTACATCTGGCAGCAATTGCAAATTTTCATACAGGGAAAGATTTTTTTCATTCTCTCAACATCCATACTATGTAAGGCATTTATGAAAGGGATTTTCCTACTTAGGCTTCCAATAAAAGATCCTTCTCCTCCTTGGGGCCTCACCATTGTACTTCAGGGTCTTACTCAGAAATCTTTTGAACCTGCTGACTCCTACAACATGAAGTTTCTATCTTGGAAAACCACTTTTCTTGTGGCCATTACTTCAGCCAAAACAGAGTCTGAACTGCAAACTCTGTCATCTAAACCAGCTTGTATCACTTTTTCAAAGATAGGGTCTCTTTAAGAACGAATCCTTCATTTATGCCTGAAGTTGCCTTGGAATCAAATATTAACCAATCCATTCGCCTACCAGTCTTTTTTCCCAGTCATTCTGATAAGGGCAAACATATGTTACCTTTGCTTGATGTTCATAGGCAGTTGCATTTCTACCTGCGCAGGACAAAGAAATATAGAAAATTTGAGCAGCTATTCATATCCTTCTCACCTAATTGACTAAGCCAGACAGTGTCCAAAATCACACTAGCAAAATGGATTACTGATTGTATTACTGCTGTTTATTACGTGAGCGGCATGCAGCTACCCCATCCTCCAAAAGCTCATTCTACTAGGTTGATGTGCGCTTTGCTTTTTCAGCTAGAACCTCTATTGATGAAATTTGTGCAGCAGCAGCTTGGTCCAGGTTGCATGCATTTCTCTCACATTATAAATTGGAAATTGTCTCCAGGAACAGAGTGTTCTTTGGCTCAGCAGTGCTCAGGCATATCCTTCCATGAGGGCCAGCCAAGATTTACGTAGGTGGGGACTCTGACCCATCAGTGAGGAAGAATGAAATGGACAACATCAGATTTAGAAATTATGCACTTACCATAACTTGGCATCTGTGTTGTCTAGTTTCATTCTTTCTCTCGTCCTACCCATCCATCCCCCATCCTAAGCAATTGAGAGGCATTTAGAGGAATTAGGAACCCACAGGTTCCTGGTTTGAGCTTTAGATTGTGGTAGTATCATTTTCCCTTCTCTTTATCTTTGTAGGTAACTGTCTGTAGAGCAGCAAACTTGGTCTGAGGAGTCAGAGGAGATATGAGGCATCATGGAAAGGGGAGGAGCTCAAGGCTCAGATTATAAGTCTTGTGAAGCGGCCAAATCAGATCCTTTATCGGATCCTAAGACCCATCAGTAAGGAAGAATGAAACTGGACAACACAGATGCCAGATTATGAAACTTCTAATTTATGATGCTTATCTTTCGGCTTTTTCCCGGTAAAGGGTCGCCACAGCGGAACTCCTGTCTGCTAATGATTGGCAGTAGATTTTTACGAAATGCCGAGGTGCCAGCTCGACACCCAACCTTCAACGAAGGCATGCCCATGTACGCATGCATGTCTTTCGAACGCTACCCAACCACGGGGAGGACATGCAGACTCCACACGGAAGGCACTCCCAAGCCAAGCCGAGAATCGAACAGGAGAACCTCTTGCTGTAAGGTAACAACGCTACCGCTGTACCACCGCGGCACTATGTAACTTCTAATTTATGATACTTTGCAATAAAAAAATACTCAAAATTATTTAAAACAGCTTTTATTTATTATTTTCCTCTAATTTACTTGCTTTTAATATTTAATGAGGTATTTGAGCTTGATGTTGTTTTAGAATGTCTTTTGTGCAAGGTCAAATTTTGGACAGGCATACTCTTAAATCTCTTTCTAGGGTTTCCAGCCGCAATTTATTTTTGTTCTTAATATTATTCATTGTGGAAAAGTTTGAATTACACAGATATGACATGGAGGAAGGAAGAAGTGCTTCTATTGCAATTTTGAAATATTGGGAAATTCACTTTTAAGAGATAACCAAAATGAAGTATCTGTTGTCAAATATTTAAGTTGTAATCCTCTTGTCATTTCTTATCTGTATTAACACAACCTTTTCTTTAATCATTAAGTTTGTCAAATTGCCTGCACTTAGGACAAACGGATCTCTTATCCAGTTCAAAGATAATATGTCAAGTGAAGGAAGATATTTTTCAATATTTATACTAAGTAATCTTAAAGTTTGTAAATTTAGATCTAGAAGATTTCCATCCAATTTGCACCTTTTTTGTTGGCTCAAACCCTTTCTTCCCAAAGAGTTAGTTTTTCTTTGAAAATGTTAATTTTGTTGGTGGAATAAGAATATTTTCACAATCTCCTTTCATACTTTTATCAAGTGTGTTTAAAGACTGAAACAAATCAACAAGAAGTGCAACCTTATTGCACCAAAGTTCATCACTGAGAAAATAATCTATCCGAGATTGTTGAGTTGTCAAAATAGTTAGAAATTCCTCTTTTAGTTCATAAAATCTTGATAGAATGCGACCATGAGATAACCACCTAACTGCAATAACAACTGTATGTCAGAAGCTTCCATTGAGGAACATAGTGTTGCAAACAATCTTGATTGTAACAGCCTGCCTTATATATAATTGACAACTGTGACAGTTTTGTCTAGGTTTACTACCAAAATTTCGGATGGCATTCGCGCAAACTGGGAAGGATAGAAAAGCTCATTTCCAGTTCACGGAAGGCCGAAATGAAAATGGTCAACGTCACAACAGCGAATGCTAGTGTGCATTTGATGTTAGGTCGACGTTCTGCCTGATGATCTCAATACAGTGGGGATTGGGAAATGTACCCATTTCCTCACTGTAGTGTGATCTCAAAGTTTGTATATATAGTTAGCAGAGGGTGTGGGGGGCAAAGCCCCCCAAATGAGTGGTGCAGGGGGGCTTCCCCCCTGCAAAATGTTAGTTGGAACTGACTGGAAAGCAAGGTATGCTGGGTAATGTCGACTTTATTGACTAGGGAAGGGTCCACATTACCGGTTTCATTATTTTTGCCTTTCCAGTGTTCTATTTTCAATATTTTTTTTTTTTTGATAACGTGATCACTTGACAAAATCAGTTTCAGAATTTTGATAGTGAACCTCTCATCTAGTACTTTTCTCAACTCAGGTACCAATGATTTTAATGCTAGTACTGCTCTGTGGAGAAAACAGTGAGTAAAAATAATTCTAGGATTCTTTTTTTGAGCCAGTGTAACAAATTCTTTTACATTTCCTGACATAGAGCAGGCACCATCCATACAAATACTGATGTAGAAATCCCAAGACAAGATATGACAATTGAATAATTATCAACATCATCAAAATATCTTTTTCCTTTATTGTTTCAGTGAGTGGTCAACAAATTAAAAACTGTTCTATAATCTCTTCTTTATAAATAAATCTACTGAATGCTAGAGGTTGAGCTTTGCCAGTGACATCAGTTAATTCATCCAGCTGAATAGCAAACATATTTATTTCTTTAATGTTAGATATTACTTGCAACTCAACATCTTGGGACAAATCCTGAATATGTCAACAAACTGTGTTATCTGACATTTGACTTTTTAAAACCTCCTTTTCATATTCTTCACCAAACAATGATATTTACAGTTTTACAGCATGCTGGTAAAATTACAGATTCTGCAATTGTGTAAGATTTCATTTTTTAGCAACTATTTCTGTGATTGTGTAACTTGCTTCTTATGCTTTTTCTGAAACGGTTACAAATTTAGTCCATGTTTTTGCTTGATTAGTCATAT
>NC_056751.1:300062601-300160101 GCF_019279795.1 Protopterus annectens
TAAAATGCATGTAAAAGTCATAGGGACTACTGCATATTTAATGTTTGTCACTTCTAGTGAGTTTTTATAGTGAACAAATTCTCAGTTGGAAAAGAAAACATATTTGTTTCTGGCTGATAGCATTTTTAAAATGTATTTTAACAGCAGTGCTGTTTTTGCAAAATATTATATTGGTATTTATACTGCATTTCTTAGTACTGTTATAGATAGTCATTTAAAATGTTTACCATTTTGAAAAAAGAAAGATTTTTATAGTTCAGATCTAGACCTATTTTCATGAATAAAACTTTTTTGGAAGATGTATGGTGGTATTTTTGTAATTCATACTTATGCCACATTTTCATCTGCTACTTTTTACTCTCAATCTGAAGTAGTTAACTTCATTTATCTGCAATCTGTGGGTAATCGGATCCATATCGGATCCGAGCCGGCAACATTTTTCAGGCATCTGCTCCTCCCCTGACCCATAATCCCTCACATCTCCTACCTTCCCTCAGATCTCATTTGCCGCTTCATGCATACGCATCATGGTTTCTGTAGCTCCAAATTGGGTGTAGTAAGTGGTGCTTTTTGGTATATATTTAATGTGTGAGTGTAGTCGTTTTTTGGACGGTCTCCAGAGTGGGAGCCATTTCCCAGTCCACCTACTAAAGTTGTCAGGACCACCTCTCCTCGGCTCCACTCCCCGAGGTTATTCCCGGAGCCAACTGAGCCCTCGGACCAGAGGCCTTTTTCGAGGTTGTCTCACAGACCAGCCAGATCCGAGTCGGTTGCCGCCTCACGGTCGACTCGGAGTCTGTTGGAGCTTGACATGGACAGGATGATGCGGAGGTTCATTCGGACCCAAATCCAAATGGGAGTCTTGCCAGGCCCCTGTCCAGCTGGAGAGGGGACCTCTATGCCCTTCTTCCATCCAGTCTCTCCTTCCCAAATCTGACCTGCAGTTTCAGGGTTTATGGATCCGAGGATCCTCTGAGCTGGGGGTTCGGTGCCGATGGTTCCTCCAACCTCGATGCCGGAAATTACCTTGAGTTCCTCGGATCATACTTGTTCGGATCCAAGCAACTCTCGGGGCCGAGAACGGGGAGCAGGATCCGAGGGAATGGAGGTGTCTTCAGCTCCGACTTTGTCGGATCCGAGCCATTCCTTCAGAACCCTGGCTACCTTGGCCTCGGCCCTGATCCTCACGATGGAGCCAGGGAGAGCTTCTTCTTTGTTGGTTGCCAAGGAGGTGCTCTCTCCTTTGGCCTTCTATGTGGTGGAGAGGGTTCTCTCCCAAGGGTTGAGACCCCAGCCCATTGCCTTGGACTCCGCCCAAGCTTCCATGGATTTGGTCATGACTCCCATCAGCTTGTCCCAGGGACCGTCCATGCTAGAGGACCCCCAGGTGGATCCCGTCGTGGAACCCCCCGTGACTTACAAGCCCTCTTCAGAGAGTCCAACTGAGGAGGCTTCCCATAAGCACTCATATAAGAGGAGGCACATGGACTTCCCCAAGTCCCTCACAGAAGATACTTACCTGGATAAAGGTGAGGGTTCCCCCAGGTCACCTCCCGAGGATGTCTCCTTTCAAGACATTATGGAAATCCTCCGCCAGAGGGGAGGTTGGTCAGCCCCAAAACCCTCTACGGATGAATCAGTATTCCTGGAGGCCTTTGACATGGGCCCATCTACATCCTGGGTGTCCCCTCCAGCAGATCCATTAGTGGATCTGGATCTCATTACCACATGGGCATGGAAGGAGCCTGACACCATAGAGCCAATACCTAAATGCCCAGACAGGATCCTTTCTCCTCCCACAAACAGACGCCTGGTACAAGGGATCCCCGGTGGATGCTATGGTGGTTGTAGCTGCCACCAAGAGAGAACTGGCACAGGAAAGTTCTTCTGTCCACCCTCTGGACAAGGATTCTAGAGCGGTGGATCTGTTTGGGAAGTGAGCCTTTTCTTCAGCGACATTTTCTATACGAGTGCTGAATTATTTGGCACACGTCATTCGACGAGACCTAGTCACAAAATTCTCTGCGTCACCCAGAGTCTCTTTCGCCAGAGGACAAGCGGCTGTTCTCGGCAAAAATGTTGACTCTGAAATCTGTTTCGAACATGTCCATGCGTCTTCTTTCCCATGCCACAGAAGGAGTGGCTAGGGCGACTGGGAACAGCGTAGCTATGAGGCAGCACGCTTGGCTCAGACTTTGTCAGTTTGTGGATGCCTTCAAGGCATCGTTCACAAATGTTCCCTTTGATGGTTCCTCACTGTTCGGGAAGACAGTTCGTGACACCCTGGTCCAGAGCAAGAATGATGGGAAGACTCTGTCTGCCGGAGTCTGCTTCTCTAGCCCTCAAAGATCCTTTTCTAGGAATCAGAGAGGGCAAAAGAAGATGTGGTTCCGAAAATCTCAGTTTTTCCAGGACACTCAGGACAACTCGTCCCCTAGAAGCAGAGGGGGACAAGACAGATGCCGCCCCATAGGCAGAGGTGGCTCGAAGAACTTTGGGTCTAGGGAGACCTTGTCCGACAGACCCGCGCAGCAACCCTGAGGGGTTGCCCGACTGTCCTACCCTGGAGACAGTTGGGGGAAGATTGTCATTGCACCTAATGGCTTGGGAGTCCATTATGACCGACCGTTGGGTGCTCCAGATAATATCCAGAGGCTACTCCATCCCATTCGTTGCTCCACCCATCCAACCAAAGCACCTCCTGGATGTTCCACCCGCTCAAAGGGAGGCGGCAGCGCATGAAATTTCAAAGCTGCTTCACAATCGGGCCATCGAACCAGTCCCCCCAGCTCAGTCTGGATTAGGTGTTTACTCCAGGTTATTTTTAGTGCCAAAAAAGATGGGAGACTTCAGGCCCATTTTGGACCTATCAACCCTGAACCTGACTGTAGCCAAGCAGAAATTCTGGATGGTCACCTTGCAGTCCATTCTACCTTACCTCCAAGAATGCGACTGAATGTGCTCGATAGACCTCCAGGATGCTTACTACCATATCAAAATTTGCAGAAGCTCCAGGAGATTTCTTTGCTTCCAGCTGGGAGCCAATCATTTCCAGTTCAGAGCCCCAACCCTTCGGTCTCACCACAGCCTCTAGGGTGTTTTACCAAGGTTATGGCAGTTGTAGCGGCTCGCCTGAGGCTTCAGTGAATTCAGGTGTTTCCTTACCTAGACGATTGACTCCTCGCTGCTGCTGCCACCAAGCATCTACTTTGCATGGCCAGAGACTCCTTCCTGCATCTTGCAGTCAACCTAGGGATTACCATCAACATCTCCAAGTCCCACTTGAACCCAACACAGTCCTTGGAATTTATAGGGGCATGGCTGGACACACTACTATTGCAAGTTTTTCTTACTCGGGACAGGGTCCAGAACCTACGGGCTCATGTGTCAGTGATCCTCAGCCCCAGGACGCCAACGGCAAGTGATGTTCTCTGAGCCCTAGGCTCTATGGCCGCAGCAATCTCAATCCTTCCCTGTGCGCGCCTTCACATGCAGGTGCTTCAGTGGACCCTGGCAGTTCAGTGGTCTTCGTTAGACCTCCCCATGGACTATCCAATATGAATCAGCAGAGCCTGCAAGATTTCTCTTCTCTGGTGGCTCCAATCGCCGGAAATCTTGGCAGGTCATCCCTTCATAACACCCCCAGCCAAAGCCACAGTGACCACAGACACCTCCCAGCTCGGGTGGAGGGGGCACTTTTTGGGAAGGACGGTCCAAGGCACGTGGTCCCAGACCGAGACCAGATTGTATATCAATGTTCTGGAGATGAGGGCAGTGCTTTTAGCGTTGCAAGCCTTTCATGCTGTTCTTCCCCCAGGGACGATTGCAGTTCAGTCAGACAACATGTCTGTTGTCTGGTACATCAACAAACCAGGCGGAACCATATCTTACCTTCTATGTCGCGAGGCTATGAGAGTGTAGGAGTGGGCGATCTCCACCAGTTGGTTTCTGATTGCAACGCACATCCCGGGACGCTCCAACATTTTAGCGGACAGACTAAGTCGGGCTATTCTAATGCCATACGAGTGGTCTCTGAAACAGTCAATAGCGGAGGAGATCTTCCTTGCGTGGGGTCAGCCTTGCTGTGATCTCTTCGCATCTCCTTTCAACGCGAAGTGCAGCGAGTTCTTTGCTCTGATCCCCTCACAAGGGGACTCTCCCAGAGATGCTCTCATCCATGCTTGGCATCCTGGGTTACTGTATGCTTATCCCCGTTACTGCTTATTCCGAAGTTTCTTCAGAAAGCTTGCCGACTGGGGTGCAAAGTGATCTTCATTGCCCCGTTCTGGCCACGTCAGGTGTGGTTCCCCTTCCTCTGGTCTCATGTTGTAACTACTCCACGGATTCTGGATCCCTGCCTGGATCTCATCTCTCATCCCTCAGGCATCAGTCTGCCCGATCTGGGCAGCCTCAAGCTGATGGCTTGGTTGTTCCAGTTCCCTTAATTGCTAGGACTCCCGGTCTGTCATCTTCTGTAAAGAATATTTTGGTGGCATCCCACAAAGCTTCCACTAGGAAGGTTTATCGCAGCAAATGGAAAGGCTTCTCTATTTGGGCTTCTCAGAGGAACCTAGATCCCTTTACAGCCCCAGTTCCTGCAGTGTTGGAGTTTCTGTCCTATATTTTCCAACAAGGGGCTAGTTCCTCTACGGTGAAAGTACAACTGGCAGGCATATCTAATTTTCATGTCTGCGAAAATCTGAATGCTCTGGCCTCTTTGAGATTGTGTAAAGCTTTTCTGAAAGGTACTTTTCTTTTATGTCCCCCGGTTAAGGATTCCGTCCCTCCTTGGGACCTTACCCTAGTTCTACAGGCGTTGGTGGCTCCCCCATTTGAACCAGCAGCATCAGTAGATTTGAAATTCCTATCCTGGAAGACAGCTTTTCTAGTGGCCTTTACTTCGGCCAGAAAGGTTTCTGAGATCCAAGCTTTGTCTGCTGTGCCCCCTTCCTTGATCTTTCATGAAGACAGGGTTTCGCTCCGCACAAACCCTTCTTTCTTACCGAAAGTTGCTTCTGAATCAAATATTAACCAGATGATTAATATGCCTGTGTTCTTTCCAAATTTCCAGAACAAGGGTGAATATAAGCTGCATTTGCTAGATGTTCATAGACAGCTTCATTTCTATTTTCGCAGGACTAAACAATTTCATAAGTCTGACCAGCTGTTCATGCCCTTTTCCAGACCTTATTTGGGCAAGGCCATTTCCAAGGTTTCCTTAGCTAGATGGATTACACAATGTATACTGCAAGTCTATAAGGATAAAGGTCTGCCCCCACCTGGTCCTATTAAAGCTTATTCTACCAGATCTATGGCAACTTCGGATGCTTTTTGGTCTAGGGTTTCACTGGATGATATCTGTGCAGCAGCGACCTTACATTTATTTCTCATTATAAGTTGGATTTGATCTCTAGAGGGAGAGCATCCTATGGCTCTGTGGTGCTCAGGAATATCCTTCCATGAGGGCTTCCCAAGAGTTTTGGTAGCTGGGGACTCTGTCCCACAGGTTGCAGATAAATGAATTTGATAAATGAAGTTAACTACTTCAGATAAAGAAGTTATGTACTCACCATAACGTTCCATCTTAGTAGTTTTACTTCATTTTCTGCAACCATCCCGCCCTCCTTCCCCTGAACCTGTTATAGGTTAGTGCTGTTATTGAGTTGCTAATAGTTTGTATAGTGGCAAACTTGATCTGAGGGAAGGTATGAGGTGTGAGGGATTATGGGTAAGGAGAGGAGCTTGGAGCAGATGCTTGAAAAATGTTGCCGGCACAGATCTAGTATGGATCCGAATTCCCACAGGTTGCAGAAAATGAAGTAGAACTACTCAGATGGAACGTTATGGTGAGTACATAACTTCTTTTTTCCTAAAGTAAACATGAAAAGATTTAAAAATAGTGGTGAGAAAACCTTTAATGAAATAAGAAAATGGTTGAGTTTTGAAATACTTGATTCTGTACCAATTGTTTATTTGGTGTTTTTTGCAAAAGTGAAAAAAATACTTGAAATTTTGCTAACAATTTCTGATAAACCGCTTCCTCTCATTGTGTTGCTTTTCTTACATCAAATTTTCAAGATGCTGCTAACAATATTGTTACCAGGTAAGGTACTATTGAACAGTGCTATGGAAAGCCAATCACTGTTCAAGGGATTATTAGTGCAGGCATAGGACAGCTTTTTGAAGAAAAAGAAATGGAGCTAATAGCAGTAAAATGAATCAAGAATGGAATGGGCAAATGGGAAGAGTTTAAGAATTTATTTGGACTGCAGGCTAGAGATTGCCTTCCCTATCAAGGATTGATATCAAAATATAGGCAAAGGGAAAGAAATTGGGGGATCCTAAGTGAAAGACCAGCACTGGTAGAGTTTTTAGTAGAAGCTAGAACAGAAGTTGCATTAAAAAAGGAATAATTAGTAGAGCATATAAAATATTCCATGATAACTATAAGACTCAGACAGAGGAGGTTAGAAAGGATTAGGAAGAGAGACTGGATAAGCAGAAACAATGGGGGATATATGTTTGTGTCTCTCAAATAGCAACAACATCTAAAAGATTTAGGATCTTTGCTTGGAAGTGTTTACATAAGTATTTTTATACCCTAAGTAGACTCCAGAGAATTTATCCTCAGGTAGATAACAAATGTTGGAGGTATGACAGGGAAGAAATAGGTAATTGGAAACATATTTTCTGGGAGGATAATCAGTTGGCAGACTTTAAAGATTCCCTGCAGACTCCTTTGTCAAAGATACTGGGTGAGCAAATTGGTAACTATCGAAATTATTTTTTGAGCTATAATGCAGGATCGAAATTGCCTAGACACAGTAAGGCCTTGCTGAGTCTAATTAGAGTGGCTGTCAGAAAAGCAATTACTAAAAAATGGAAATCAAAGTCTAAACCAACTGTACTGTAAGTAGTGACTATAGTAACAGAGATTAAACAACTCAAATTGGGATCTTTAGAAAAGGGTAGGAGCAAATTACATAGAAAAAAATGGGAACTGTGGGAACAGTACAGGTAGAGGAGAAATTAGGTTTAAAAGAAGACAGGATTTGAACGAGCTATGTAATGTTTGACTCACAATGACTGGATAGATTATAAGTGATGTATAATGTTTGCAACTAAAATTATGTCAGTACGGTTTGTGATGTATAATGTTGCAACTAAAATTATGTCATTATGGTTTGTTTTCATTTATATAAATGTAGGATTACCCATGTCATTCGTGATAATTTAATAAAGATGTTTCTTGTTTAAAAAAATGGAAGGGGCACATTTGGTGCTATAGATCAGTCATGCATCCCTCAAAAAAATTTGTGTGGGCCCCAACCTTTAGCTGTTAGTATATTTACTTTTATAGGTTTGTGTCAACATCAGTCCGTATTCCTGCAATTTTCAGTTGTAGATATTTTTTCTATTCTTTAATTTCTCAAAAGCGATTTAGAGTTTTCACTGAATTTTCCTTCAGTGAGATTCCTGTGGTAAGTAATTACTTGAATAAGTACAGATGCAGTTGTGTCTTCAGCTCATCAAGTTTTTATTTGCATTCTTTGGTGGGATAGATAGTCTGAAGAAGGGAAGGGTCTCATTGACCCTTCATCAGTTCTTTACTGTTTCTGTAGTTACCCAGCTCAAGATTGCTGTCTCTTTGAAATCCTTTTGTTGATATCTTTGCAGCATTTGCCTTTGCTGAGTAAATAGAAGTTAAAAAGTAGAAATATGTTTGCAGGAATAGATTAAAGTAAAGAGTGCATCATGTGCCTTCACAAATACTGCATTACTAGTGCTTGCAGCTTCTGATAGACTTTTCTGCTTGGTATTAGATGGTAATTTCAGGAAGTTCTTGAGACTTACTTTTTTCATTGATCAAGGACTTGACCCATCAAAGATTGTCAGAAAAAATAATGCTTCCAGTTCCCCAACCAGTATTGATCCCTGCTCTACGTGAAGTAATGGAGCCTCCTGCTTCATAGCAGGTGAGGTCACTTCCATACCTCTCAACCATACCGAATTTCTCGGCTTTTACCATTTTGAGGTCCAAATAATGGGGTGCCACGATTCCTGAGTGGCACCCCTTAATTTCCGATTTTCCTGGCTCTGTTTTCAAATTTTCGACCTTTGACCTAGTCTCATCACGTGCACGATGACATCAGCGCCGTTAGCCTGTCGGAATTGAAAAGCTCAAGTGTATTTCTGGCTTATCCTGGGACATTGCAAGGGAATTTCAAAAGATATATTTGTGAACAAGCAACTTAAACCAGGGATGAAGAGGACATTAATGTTATATTTGCAAGCAAATGGAACTTGAGCCATGGACGAGTGGGAAACGAATGCAAATTTCAAGGGAACTATTTACACTTAAGCAGGGACAGGAGAACTTTATCTGTGAGTGTGAGCCTGAAGGAACGAACACTGCTACAAGTCAGGTACAAGGTGTGTGTGTGTGTGTGTGTGTGTGTGTGTGTGTGTGTGTGTGTGTGTGTGTGTGTGTGTGTTTTTATTTCAATTGCTGGCTACTGCTCTGTGTAAATTTGTAGCTCTGTAGTAGAAGATTGCTTTGCTGCTCTGTCTGCTCTGTTTAAGTCTGTAGCGGATTGCAAGCCAGTATTCAGTATAAGCAATTTTTTTTCAAATTGTGTGATTGTCTGTATGGAGCAATTGCTGCTGCTCTAAGTAATGTTTCTGTTATGTTTTTGCTTGCACGAGTAATGTTTTCAGTAGGTAAGTCCGTATTGTGTATGTGTTCCGTATTCAAGGAGTCAGTACGTTATGATTGCTGCTGGTCTAATTGCAAGTCCGGTTTATTTTCAGCTCTAATCTTTTAGATAGGTGTCAGTATTATTCAGCTCTAATCTTTTGGATAGGAGTCAGTATGGAATGATTCCTGCTGCTTTTAGATATGAGTCAGTACTATTCAGCTGTAATCTTTTAGATAGCAAAAGTCTGGTTTATTTTAATTCAGAAGATAGTCTCAGTACGAACAATTGCTGCTGCTCAAGTCCAGTTTATTTCTTTTTCGTTTGCCAAGTCCGTATTGTATGTGGTCCGTATTCAAGGAGTCAGTATGGAGCAGTTGCTGCTGCTCTAATTGTAGGTCCTTTTATTTCTTTTTTTTTCCCCCCGTGTGTTTGCAAGTCCGGTTTAATGGAGTCAGTGCAGAAATGCTTTTTCTTTTTTTTTTTCTGGTGTTTTGCAAGCTTCCAGTTTATAGGAGTCAGTACAGAAATGCTACTGCTCTAATTGCAGGTCCGGTTTATTTCTTTTTTTATGTGTGTGCAACTCTGTGTCTGTTTTCCTTTCTTTTTTTGTGTGTGCGTGTTTGTAAGTCCGGTTTACTTTCTAGATAGGAGTCAGTACGGAAATGCTGCTGCTCTAATTGCAGGTCCGGATTATTGGTTTATTTCTTTTTTCTTTCTTTCTTTTGTTTTTTTTTTGGGTTTTTTTTTGCGTGCGTTTGCAAGTTTGGTTTATTTTCTAGATAGGAGTCAGTACGGAAATGTTGCTGCTCTAACTGCAAGTCTGGTACGGTATGGAAATGCTGCTCTAATTACAAATGTGTGTGTGTGTGTGTGTGGGGGGGGGCAGTTTGGGCTTGTCATGCACTTCTCTGGTAAAAAAAAGCTCTCTAAAAGTACCCTCACTAACAAATCACTTTTAATTTAGTCATATATCATTTGTATATTACCACTAATGCTGTTCAGATTAAAAGAAGATTATGCATTAACTGAGGTTACAAAATATCCTTGCATATCTGTATTGTGCAAAGATCTCTATATTTTTACCTATCATTTTAATTAATATTACTAGTAATTACTGTTTTGTTACTTTTTAAATATATATTTCCAGCAAAATAGATCATGTAATTTAGGACATATTTTAAGTAAATATGTATTTGTTGGAAAGTAATGTTTTATAACTGGCAGTCCATCCATTATAGCAAAATGTACAATATCTGGTTTAAAATGGATTTTGCGGCTAAAATTATTTATAAGTCACACTAGATGCTAATTTGATCACATTGCACATTCAGTTATGCTGAACAAATTATTTCCTTATGCTGCAATCTGTCAAACGAGAATATCATTTGACATCTCCACAGCTTGGAGATTTTACAAATCCACTTCGCATTAAAATAACTTGCATTCAGTGGTCAAGGCTTCTCTCATTTTTCAGAAGAACAGTTTAGCATTGATGGTAAAAGCAGTGAAGAATCACAGGTTTGATTCCATCAGCCACCATCTTTGTATTGTGCAACTGAGTAAATCACTTAAGCACAGCATTTCAAGAGGCAGTGTGCCCAGTGGGCTTATTTGATTAATGCACAAAACTTTAGGTAAATTACTTTGAATGAATTTCCTTTATAAAAATCAATTACTTATCACTTTTAATTGATCCTTTCAGCATTTCCTGAGGCTGTCTTCTGCTTTGGAAGTCCTCACAGGTGCAGCTACAGTATGTTCACAGCACATAGTCACTCCTTGCAAAATACCTTGTGCCTGGACTATAGCATCAGGTACAAACTGTTCTTGCTGGAAGGTGTGTGCACATGGCTATCCATGGCTGATTCCTATATCTCAGAACCCACCCCCCACCATCACCATTTGATGATGCTATGTTTTTTGCTATCATGCTGTGACCATTCTCTCTGTCCCATACTGACAGCAGCTGTGGTGCGCATGTTGTATTTGCCAGCCTTCTTACAGCACTGTGCTGAAGGCTGTTAGTGCTGTGTGCATACCTTGTCTCTCTCCCCTCCCTCTATACACAAAGCCATGTTTTGATCTACAAACACAAACCACAGATTTCCCTATTAACAGGTCTGAGGCCATATTTTGGTTGTCTATTCTTCAGTTTGTGTTTGAAAGTCAATATCCAACAATTCCATTGGTGTGGGCGGGGTTACATAATTATGTATGCAAATGTTATGTTAATCAGCGTACAGATTTGTACTTATTTTTCATGGGCCTTTGTCTAGATTTTTGATGTTTCAAAGTTGAGAGGTATGGTCACTTCCATCAGCTGTAGAGGCAAAAACATTAGCCAGATAATCAGTATGGCATTTTAATGAAGCAGATGCTTTGGCTTGCTCACAACTGTGGAATGTCAGCAACAGTCTTGTTTGATTCCAAGATTGTGATTCATCTTCTAACAGCTCACCCATGTCCCTAAATCTTAGGTAATAGTGGGGGAATATCAGTCACCAAGCCCATATGGATCAACACTGTGATTTCCTCTTCTGGACTTTTTTATTAGTGATGTTGTCTCAAGGCTGTCCACCCCTTTTCTATCAAAGATGGGAGCTATTGCACCATTCTTCAACATAACTTGGTATCTTCAAGTTCTGTACTGCCTTTTCTGGCATAATCCATTTTAGTTTATGGGCTCCCACAGACTAACGGAAACTTTATAAAGCATGTTGATTGTACATGACTAGATCTCTGAGATTTGGCTTTCATATTCTCTGGATCTAACATTAAGGACCCACCTTGTTTGGTTCTTGTATGGATTCATCTTCTGTGTTAATCAGACAGTTTACCAAAAAAAATGGAGGCTCCCTCATTTGGGTTCATCTATGTACTTTGTATCACCACATGCCTTGATGCAAAGCACTGCCTACATAAACATGAACTTCTGTTGAGCCTAACATTCCTTCTGTCACTCTCATAGTTTAGAATATATTCCTTGTTATCACTGGTGAAGTCCTATACCTATATGCCATATCAACATATTGTATGTAAGATATACATGTGATGATCAGATTAGTAGGCAAGGCATGCACTACACTTTCTTTGAAATTTTGTGTTCAAGCAGGATGCGGATAACCTCTGCAAGTATCAACAGTTCAGTCATTCATAAGAAGGGGCTGTCAGTATGAGCTGTTGGCCTACTTTATGACCAAAAAGATTGAGATCATCTAGTGGCCATCATGAGGAAACTGGCAGAAAGGTCTGCCATAAAGCCCCAAGCATAAGTTAGAGTATTGCCAAAAGAGTCAGTACTCTGAGGGCAAATCAGGGCCTGACTGTCCAAAATGTGAGTCCCACTTTCAACCAGTAATTATTTCCTGCAGGGAAGTGGATTGTTTCTTATCTAACAAGGAATCATCTTCCACACCAAGGCAGTGAACTGGAGGGGGCCTGCAGCAAAGTCCCACCTTGGAGGCTGTTCCTCAGGGTTCTTGTGCCACCCATGTTGAGAATGATTGGTTGGAGCTCAGGATCTATAAGCCTGAGCCTATGGAGTGGTCTGTTGTGTGACCAGATCATGGATCTGTGGTACTTGAGACCAAGAACAACCCTGCTATGATGTTCTTTGTGTTTCACTGTTGCAGTCATTACATTTGGGTAATCTGCTTTCAGGTTGCCCTCAGTCGGCCGGATTAACAAAATCTTGGGTCCTGCGTCAGTTGCTGTCCCTTCTTCCATGACGTCAGGTCGTCAGGAGTATAAAACATGCAGCTGATGCCATTACATCAGTCTTTCTTGCCGTGCGGTGCCCGAAGCAGAAGCAGTTTGCAAGTGCCGGCCGGCCAACTCCTGAAATTTTCGTTTTTGAGTTTCAGAACTGAAGTCTTCAACTTAAAGCTAAATACCCCGTTGGGGAAACTTTTTATTGTTTCCTACCAATGTCAGTAAAAGTTAATAATTGCATTACTTGTGGAAGGCAAATACCTCATAAAGATTTTCATTTGTACTGTATTCCTTGCCTAGGCCCTGACCACGACATACCTTGCTGTTGGTTTTATGCTTTATTTAATCATTACACTGCCCATCGTCAGTATATTTTTGCCTCTAAATATTTCAGTTCTCGGTTTAATTTTCCGGAAATGTCGTCGGTTAGCCATCTGACTGCTGGGATTCCGAAAAAAATGCAAAGATAAAGACAGAGACAGGCCGCCGAGGTCCAAAACTGCTGACAACGCTTCTCTTAAGCCAGTTGCCAGTTTGCCAGTACTCAGTGAGGCGATTTTGCAGCCCCTGATACCCGCTACTTCTGATTCGCAGGCCTCTACTGAGACCCATTTGGAGTCCGGTATGCCACGCGATACTTCAACTATGGAACCAGCGGATGTCTCTACCTTGGATGGGTCCATAACCAGTGTGCAGGCACCAGCTTCCGAGGGTGTATTCAGGCCTACAGACTTGCATATTAAATAGACAGCTCCTTCATTACTAAGGCCTAAATCTCGATCCATGTCTAAAAAACCAACGCCCAGGCCACATGCTCAGGCCCCTATGCCTAAAAAACTAATGATAAAAATGGCTGAAGATCTAATAACTTTAATCAGGGGTAGTCACCCCCCCCCCCCTAAGAGGCCTAGGGCTGAGCTTGATTATGAATCTTCTGATCAGGACTCTGTTTCTTCTGACTCTTCTAATGAACTGGATTTGTCCATACCTACTTATGTGGACTCTGATGCAGAGGATTCTATTCCCTCTGCTTCCCCTCCTGATGATTTTTCTTTGGGGGAAACTTTACATACTTTAAGGGAGTATTTTCACTGGGAAAGCCAGGAATTTTCTGATTCAAAAAAGAGGCTTAGGGATTTCCTCCTTCTACCTCAGCATAGGCCTTTGGCTATACCTCCTGTACTAGACATTGTTGATGATGTTTTCTCAGAATCCAGTTTGGCCCCGGATTCCCTGCCTCCTGCTCCTAGTAAACCTGACAGATACTACAGGGTTCCTGAGTCCCACAAGTTCCTTTTCAAAAATCCTGTTGCAGATCCAGAGACTTATTTCTCAGGGGCCCAAGGGCATTAAGGCTTCTACTGCTAAAAATCCTACCCCTTCTGATAGAGACTCCAGGACGCTGGATAGATGGGGTAAAAAGGTTTATACTTCTGCAACCTGGGCAATCAGAGCTTTAAGCTGCCAAATTCATATGTTAAATATCAGCAACATGTTGTTGGACTGCTTAAACAGAAAATTATGTTGATTCCTGACTGTGTGGAAAATAAAGATTTACAGGACTTAATGCATTCTGCTGAATAAGTTGGAAAACATACTTTGCAATGTGGTTTTGATTCTTTAGAGGCCTCTTGCAGGGCTGCTGTTACTGGGTCTGTGCTTAGAAGGCATGCTTGGCTTAAGGAGCAATCTTTGCCTGATCATGTTAAAGCTAAATTGTTGGACGCTCCTTTAAATGAAGACCGCCTGATTGGCAACAAGGCTAAAGAAGTTCTTAAAAAGATGGAAGATAAAGCTAAATCTATGCAAACTGTTAAAGATTTTTTACAAGTGCAACCTCCTAGATTTAGTAGGCACTGGCCTACTAAGAATTGGTCCTTTCCAGTCCCTTCCAGGTCTTCTCAAGCCAAACCCAGACACAGCAAAAACCCCAGGTTTCAGTCCCAGGGGACTCTCAGAACTAAGCAGTGGGAGGCCTCAACTTCCAAATCTGGAAATAACAAGACACCCCCCTATGGTAAACAGTCTGAATTACTTTCTTTTAAAATTCCCAAGCACTTATCTTTTGACCGCCCCTTTGGGGGGAAAGATTGCTCTTCATGCAAAGAACTGGGAACTCCTAACCCAGGACAAATGTTTTTTAAATATAGTGTCCCATGGATACAGATTTCATTTCCACACGTTCCCAACACCAAATGGATGGCCAGACCTGCCCCCAAATCAGTGGACAGAGGCTCAAAAACAAGTAATTTCCCTCTTAAGCATGGGGGCTATTCAACTGGTACCAGAAGAGGAAAAGGGACAAGGTTTCTACTCCAGACTTTTTATGGTACCCAGAAAAGACAAATCATGGCGTTCAATCCTGGACCGGTCTACTCTAAACACCTTTCTGGAGCTTCCAAAATTCAAGATGCTGACCCTTCACCAATTACTTCCTATGCTAGGCAAACACGCCTGGTTGGCAGCACTAGATTTAAAAGAAGCATACCTGCACATCCCAATCAGGGAATCCTGCAGAAGATACCTACACTTCAAAGCAGGCTACAAGCATTATCAGTTCTCTGCACTGCCCTTTGGCTTGCCTACTGTGCCCAGGGTATTCACAAAGTGCCTGGCTCCAGTTATTGCATTTTGCAGGCAAAGAAGTATTCAAATATACCCATACCTGGACGATTGTCTAATTCGGGCAGAAAGCCAGGGCATACTTTTGAATCATCTGGCATTTGTAAAAAGGGTTCTAACTTGTCTGGGGTACACCATAAACGAAAAGAAGTCATAACTGGTACCCTGTCAACAAATTACATTCCTGGGAGCAAGCTTGAATACAACTTCCCAGATGGCTTACCTCAGGTCAGAAAAGCAAATTCATGTGGTAACCTATTTCAAACAAGTGGCCACAAAAACCCTGCTATCTGCAAGACAAATACTGCAAACCTTGGTGTTCTTGGCCTCCTGCATTCTTCTAATTCCATATGCAAGACTGCATATGAGGAAACTACAGTGGTATCTAAAAAGCATATGGAGTCAACATTCTCACAGCCTGGAAAAAATGATTCCTATCATACCTTGCCTACACCTAGAGTTTGGTGGGCAGAGGCCTGCCACCAAAACAAGGGACTACCATTCACACTACCCCCTGCCGCCCAAAGCCTAACAACAGATGCATCAGACTATGCATGGGGGGCACACCTGGCAGGGAAGTGCATTCAGGGCAAATGGAACCCAAGTCAAATGCACCTACATATCAATCAAAAAGAAATGTTAGCTGTACAGAATGCTCTGACAGCCTTCAGGGACTACATTCTTCCAGGACAATTAATGGTAAAGACGGACAACACCACGGTTATGTATTACATAAACAAGTAGGGGGGTACACATTCCTACCCCCCTCTGCAGACTAGCCATGACATTGTGGAACACAGCCTTGAGCTACCAAGTGCACCTACAAGCTCAATTCCTGCCAGGAAAATTAAATACACTGGCAGACGGACTAAGCAGAAACCTCATGGACCCACACGAGTGGAAACTGGAACCAAGGATTTTCAACATGTTGACAAGCGAATGGGGGAGCCCAGACATATATCTATTTGCCTCCCCCCAGAACTACCAGTTGGACAAGTTTTGCACAAGGACTCCCCAGAAACAAGCCTGGAAAGTGGATGCTCTGTCCTTCAGCTGGAAAAACCTATCAGTCTGAACAACTGCTGGTAGCATTTGCTGCAGGGGCAGAGGGAAAGGCTATTTCAAAACAAGCCATTTCTAAATGGATAAGCCATTGCATTCATTTCTGCTGTAAGCACCATGGAAAACGTATTCCCCAGGGGATCAGATCTCACTCCACCAGGACTGCGTCTACTTCTGCAGCCTTTCTCAGAGGTGTTCCTACAGGGACATCCTAGAAGCTGCTACCTGGAGTTCTGTACATATTTTCACCAAGCATTATCATTTGCCAATTTTCTCTAAATCCAGAGCTGGCTTTGCCACTGCTGTCTTGCAGGGCCTTATAGCTGGCCCTAATGCTATATAAACTCCTCCTCCCAACCATAGCTTTGGGAATCTACCCAAATGTAATGACTGCAACAGTGAAACACGAAGAACATAGTGCAGTTGTGTACACTTACCATAAATATAGATGTTTGAGTGTATTCACTGTTGCAGTCCTGGTTACCCTTGCTCCAGCCTCCTAACTTCTTCTGGCTATACCTCTACTTTCCTTTACTATGCTTAAAAGCCTTTTTGGTGTATTTGCTTTTTGTTGGAGGTATACCTTTGTGTTTTTATGTTTATTTGCTCCCTATTAGGAGCACCTGACATCTGGGGCAAGAAAAACTGATTTTATGGCGTCGACTGCATGTTTTATACCCCTGACGACCTGACATCATGGAAGAAGGGACAGAAACCAACGCAGGACCCAAGACTTTGTTAATCAGGACGACTGAGGGCAACCTGCAAGCAGATTACCCAAATTTAATGACTGCAACAGTGAATATACTTGACCATCTACATTTATGGTAAGTGTACACAACTGTACTTTCTGTAGCGTACTGGTATGGTATGCACCAGCAGGTCTTAGTTGAGGAGGGACCTTCAGGTTATTCCACACCAGACGTATTGCAATGGCTAGATATTTGAGCAGTATTTGACTATTTAGTAGGAATTTTAATCATGGGTCTGCGTTTTTATACTGTTAGGGAGTATGGTGTAAAGCCTGCATGTAGTCTGTTTCAGGGCACATTTCAGCAGACGCCACTTTTTTGCTGGTATGTTGTTGCATACTAGTCTGGTTTCTCCTGTACCCAGCATAGATCTGTTACATACATGCCTTACTTGCATTATCCTGAGTGAACTTACCCCGGTGAGTAAGTTCACTTGGGATAGTGGAAGTAATGCAAGTTTGTGACGGATCCATGCTAGGTACATTTGCAGTCATTCTGGATGCTTTTAGGAGCCAATGGATCTTAAGGCCATTGTCTTTCAGACAGGCAGAAAAAATGAGTTAATTTCCCTTGTTCTCCCCAATGTCCCTTCCTTGAAAGATCTTTAGACTTATGAGGAACAGCATTTAAGAGTGTGACCCACCCACTGGCTGCTTTACCACAATCTTGACAGCAGTCTGACTGCCCTTGAGCCAGTTTTGAGTTTACTTCAGTGTGAAGAACCTCTGCCATTTATCAGAAGATTCCAGACATGGTCACTCTCCACCACATCTTGGAGATTAGAAGTCCTGTCCAAGAAAATACTGCAGTGGAACTCTTGCGAAAGAGCTAGACTTTTTATTACATAGAAGAGCAGTAGAGGCTCTCCTGGTTTCATGAGAATATCAAGAGTTTTCATCTCACCGCTTTCTGGTCCCATAGGAAACTGGTAAGTTTGGTCCTGTTCTAGACCTTAGTCACGTCAACCACCACATCAGTTTTGTGTAATTTTGGATGGCCACTTGCAGCTAAGAGCAGTCTTATTTGCCCAAATGACCTTAGAGATGGTGTAATTTCTGTAGACAGTACTCATCCAGTAAGGCAGCCAGTCTATTGCTTGGTAGCTAAAAAAGAAAGGGGGATTAAGGTCATGCGTGTGTGCAGAGGAAAACCTCGTGTGGTGGCAGATGACAGACAGCAGCATCAGTCTTTCCACAGTTCATATTCCCAGGGATATGAAGAAGCTAGTGGATTCTTTTAACCTGTTCTCCTGTCCTGTTATGGAACTGCAAATTCAGAGGTCAAAGCTTAATCGTAGATCACTGATACAATAGCCTAAGCTATATGGGGTGTATCCTGTGTAGAATATAATGGATGGCCAGCTTCCAAAGCTTTAGTGCACCTTCCACATTCCCACACAATTGATGGCTTGAGCAGACAAGGGATATAAAATCAGCTGTTTAGGTGCAAAACCCTTCTGAGCTTTCCTGACACTCGAGAGCTTCTCTTGTGGACTTTCAGGAATCACAGGTTGGCCAGCATATCTCCATTGCTGGTAGATGAGTTTCCTTCAGAAACAACTTTACTTTTGTCAAAGAATTGTTTAATTATTCCTAGATTTTATTATTTTGCGGACTTCCATGATACATTAACGTCTGTTGAATAACTATTTTAATGTACTGTTTTAAGTGGAAACTTTTGTTTTGAACATGTTTATTTTACATTTTATTAGTAATAATTTTGTCGATTATTTTGAGGGGATGGGGCAAGTGTGCTTTGTGCTTGTCACTATGTAATTTTTGAGAAAACACTTTTTTTTAGTACTTGCATTTTACCATCTATTGCTGACATTGATAACCATATTTCAGGCATCTTTCTTGGCTTAACCTTGGAGCAGCTTACTGGTTCCTTGGTTCTTCTTCCAGACCCAAGAAAAAGCCTTTGCTAGTTCAGCAGGCTGCAGTGGCCATTTCTCGTTCCTCAGACCACTTATATTTTTCTGTGGTATAGTCCTTTCAGCCACCTTAGGCCAGGGGTTGGACGCATCCTCTGTGGCTTTTGGATTGTCATCTGCAGGCATGGGAGAAACACTTTTGTCAATCTCTGAAGAAGGAGCAGTAAATGCTTCTCTGCCTGGATAGACTAAGATGCCCGTTTCCTAGAATGATGGTCCTAACATGAAGCAGGCTGCTTTTTATGGATATTCTTTGTCAAACCAAGCATAAAGTTAAACATTTATCTTCCCCTTTTTGTTACTCTAGACAAGGATGATTTATTGGGCTTAGCTCAGGACTTGGTTCAAGATGTTACCGTTCATATTCAATTTTTACTAGTAAGAGGAAAAATAAATTATATTTATGAAGATTCCCAGTATGATGAACAGGGAATGGAACTGGAGGGAACAAATTCATTATTTCTCCTCGGGCAACAAATTCTGATTCTGAGGAGAGTGTTTCTTCTGATTTTCCTAGGAAGAGGTTTCCTTTTCTGAAACAGTTTCTAAAATAAATATAGTATTTTCCATGAGAACAAAATGGCATTGAAGTTTCTTTGGAAAAGTGTTGTGATTTATTACAACTGGACTGTCCTCAGCCTACTGATGTTCCTCCTATTCTACCTGCATTGGAGGAAGACTTTATTACAGCATGCCGTATGCCTGATGGACAGCCCATAACCCCTAAGAAGACAGATAAACTAAGGTTCCTCAGGGTTACACATTTATTTATTTATGTTTACATATTTATTTATTTTCATTGTTTATGTGGATCATCTGACTGGGCAGTGTCCCTTTTCATTGGAGGCCCGGGGAGAAAACCTCCACATTAAGTTCAGTAATACAATATTCAGCATGAGAAAAGAGGCTTGAAAACATACAGCTTACATAGATCATACATGACACAGTAGATTAAGCATGAGTAGGAACTATGAACTAATACTTAAGTTAAGTGCACAGGCAGAGCATATCATAGCTGGGAAAGGACATAGATACAATGGTTAATGTCATATTTTTGGCTTACTTGATACTAGTTATATTGGAAAGATAAGGTAGTATGGAGGGAAGGATGTATATTCTTCTGGCTGGGGGTATAGTAAGTACAAGTCCAAGTATAATAGATTTAGAGTACATAGTTATGTGATACTGAGAAAGAAGGTAGATTAATCTAGCAAGGGGGTAGAGCAAGAGCAAGTATCCAATCAATGTTGCTTTGGATCCTGTTTAAGGAATTTAAGTATAGTGTCTAGTCTTATAGATAGTGGAGTGTTATTCCAAGTTTTGGAGACATGACTCGAGAAAAGTGAGTTGCCTGCTGAACTGTCTTATTTTGTCACACTTAGTAAGTTTTTATCCCTTGAACATAGGTTTCTATTTGATATATAAAGAAGAAGAAGAATATTGGCCAGGCTTGAGCATTTTTCAGGATCGTTGAAACTCCATTTGGAGTAAGACAAACAGTGAGGACATTGTAACTAGAAGATTTTTTTTTAAGACTAAGCAATGAAGTTAGCTGTGAATTTAGCTATTTTATTATAGCACTCCTCAAGTAGGTTTCATGAGGAAGCTTGAAAATAGATAAGAATGGAGGCTGTACGTTGTAGACAAGGGTTGTGAGTAGGTATACTGTGGCTATGTGTATTTTTGCATCTTCAGTTAAATAAGGCTTAATCTTTTAGATGATACCAAGTTTTTGATATTTTTGACTGCTTCTTCTACACAGATATCAAATGTCTTGTTTTCATATAATAGCTTGGTGTGTGAAACTGTTTTCAGTTTTGTTATTGAGAGAGGTGAAGGTAAAGTTGCATCTGATGCCATGGAATGGTTTGGAAGTGAAGAGGAGTATTGTTTTCTTCTGGAAGGGGGAATTGGGGTTCAGTTGGAGTTGGAAGTAGAAGAGACATGCCTCCTGCAGAGACAAGGAATTTCTGAGAAAGGTCTTGTAGTTTCTTGATGGTTTTATTTACTCAAATGAGCACTGAATCAGGTGCATGCTATATGACTGAGACATTTTGGTGACTTTGTGAAGGTCATTAATGGAAATATTAAATAGAAGAGTGCCTAGAATGGTGGGGGATGTCCACAGATATAGGAAGGTAGAAGGAGGCTTACTTTCTAATCCCAGATCTGAGCTTGCAGTGATTGTTTTGTCAAATCCTTCTGCAGATAAATATTTAGTAAATGCTAATCCCCCCTCCTTCTGACAAGGATGGTAAAGCTTTTTATAGATTTGGGAAAATAGTGTTATCTTCTGCTAATCTTATTTTCAGAATTCTTAATTGCCAAGCTCACTTGTTAAAGTTTTTGTTTTCTTCTTTTGCGAATGAGGAACGTATTTGCCACTTTTCCTCAATCTGAGTGGAAATCTTCTCTAAATATTCTTATTGCGCCTGTTTCTCAAGTAACCAAACATTTTCTGAAGTGTTCTTAAGACTCAGCTGATGCCTCTTCCAGAGCAGTAGCTACTGTGTTTATGAGATTTACATGGTTATATTCTCAAAAATTGTCTCAAGATGTATATGATGAACTTTTTGATTTTCTACTTGAAAGGGAGCTTGCTCTTGGACCTACTACTTGTGAGGTCTTGAAAAATGTGTTGAGAGAGGAAATCTGAATCAGGAAGTGACTCAGATTTTTAATCCTTTCTTCTCAAGGTTTCTTAAGTTTCATCCTTAATTCAGGATCCTTTTATAAAAAGCAAAATAAGCAGTCTCAACAAACTTCGGTTTACATACAAAAACAATGGCAAGGAGGCTATAAAAGAAAGTGGGAACATCTTAAAAACAAGGAAGTCCAAATTGGAATGACTGTCTAAAAAATGTAGTCCACCCCACCCCCACCACACACGCACACACACACACACACACACACACACACACACACACTCTCTCTCTGTCTGGCAATTTGTTAATTCTTCCCCAAAATCTGGTTCTCCAGTTCAGTCTCTGGTAGTAGATGATCTCAATTCTGAGAATTATCCATCAGGAGTACATGGCAGTGGGAGTCCTAGCTCGTTTTCAGGGGGTTCCAGTTGTTCCACCAGATCAAGCGTCTTTAGTTCACCCTGTCTTTCAGAATCTGTTGCCCAAAGGACAGTAGAACCTGCCCCCCCCCTCTGTCTTGCAGGAAAAGGGTTTTATTGAAGGATGTTGCAGGTACCAAAGAAATAAGTTTTAGGTTAATAGGTGTATACTAAATAATGACCACTAGGGGTGTAATATTCCTTGCTATGCAACCCAAATGTGACCCACAAATTTGATTTATATAGGGGGTGATTTACTGGCCGCATCTGTCCATCAGAGACTTAAGCACCAGATCAGGTGTGAATTTATTATTACCCATCTGATGAACTGTACAGTTTTAAATCATCCACAAAAAGATCAGAAGTCTTTACACTTTATTGTTGTCTGGGAGCCAAATTGTAACCATGATCTTATCTGTTAAGTGGATAGCTTAAGGGAGCAAGGGCAAAACAAAAGAGCAGCAGAGACAAAGAGTCACCCTAGAATATCCCCCTTTGAATTTTTGTCCCTGGGATAATAATTTGTCCTTTATCATCGCTTACCTGCAAGTCATTTGCCACTGATTCATAGTGACCGTAATGTAATTGATCAATACAGAGTGTATCTTGTTCATCTGTAAGCACTCCTTTATCAGTGAATGTGGAATGCTGTCAAATTATTTTTTGTAATCTATGCCCATACGTAGATTCTTCCACTATTTACAATTCTCCATTATGACTTTATTTAAAAACAAATGATCCTTTGTTCAATATGACTTTCTTTTGTTACCCTTTTGTCTATTCCCATGATTGAGTTTTCTTCTAAATGAATATAAACTCTGCCGACATCAATTCCAGTATATGGTTTATACATGATCGGAAGGCAAGTTACTGGTCTGTAGTTTTTAGGATAGCTTGCAGGTTCAGTCTTAGAGTAGTATCATTTTTACTATTGTTAAAAAGGTTGGTGCCTGTTTGGGGTGCTCATACAAGTAGTTCTTACTCAGGGTTAAATCTTTGAGTACAGATGTTAATACTTTTAGCCAGAAGTTAGGTACTGCATCTGGACCTGAGGTTTTCAAGTTAAGAGCTTTTCTTAATTTTGTTTCATTTTCCCTGGCCGTTACTTCATGCCATTTCAGATCCTGTACATTTGAAGTTCTTACTGTTTCTTTTACTTTTTCTATCCATTCAACATCTTTGTTATGTTCCACAGGGTGTTCATATATATTTCTTCAAAATGTGTATGTTTCTATTTTTGGTGGTGTTTCTATTCCTTTTGCTTTGTTTCTCAATTCTCTCTCAAATATTTGGGGGTCACCAATAAATTTCTTATTTTGTGCATTTCCTTTATATCTATCTGCGTATCTTCTAAGTGTTTCTGCCTGTGCTGATATCTAGTTTATTGTTTGCAGTAGTGTATGATGGATCCTGGTCTTTTCTAATACTGCATGTTGTTTTTATCATGTCTGTCTTTGAGTATTTTTGTTGATCTGTTACCTCTTCTGTAATCTTCTAATAGTGACATTTCTTGTCTTAATTGCTTTATAGTTTTTTCTAGTTGATACTTCCATAATAGCATTTGATTTCTTCCCTTCCTTTCTCATATTGCCCTGTATTTTTGTGATAAGACTTTATCAGTTATTAATTTAGCTGTTCAGTAATATATTCTGTTTACTTCTGTTATATCACATGAATTTATGTTAATAGTCTTGATTACTGTGTTCATGTTGGTTCTTCTTGACTTTCTGTAATCTGTTTTTTTCATTGATCTTAACTCTGAGTGCCTTCACATGGGGCCTCTGCACTTACAGCCGAGCTCTCTGAGGTGCCAGGAATTGTATCCTGTTACAACCTAGTGCCTTCCTCAAGCACGAATAACTTTTTACTGGCGTTTTAGCTCCACTGTTAAAAAAATAAGTTGAAAAAGTAACTGAACTCCACCTTCTCAACTTATTTTTAAGTGTGGAGTTGACAGATGGTCGTATTTTAATTTTTTTGAGAAAATCGGCTGGCTGTGCACCTTATATTTTTGCGATCACAACAAGCTGATTATGTTTGCGAATGTGTCTCATTTTGAAATTGCTCCATTACGTTTCTTTTTGTGCTTGCAGTAATTCATACATTCAATCCTTGTTATACATTTCTTGTAACTACTGACCCAAACAACCTGTCAGAAAAGTAGAAATTAATTTTGTCTGGAACACAAAAGTACTTCAGCATATTTATGTACACATTATTCTCTTTAGGAATCCACATTCTGTGCAAACCTTGCCCTTTGCCTGCTTTCCATTTTCTCTATCTCAGCTCTCCTGCAACACTATCATCTTGTTTTAGCTTACCCTGTCCACCAAAGCCACATGTAAATTCTCCTCTTTACCCCTTCTTTTCTCACACCTAATAGAGGACCGAGTAAGTCCCTACAAAAGTCTCCTTGCATGCACCACTGACCTGCAGCATGCATAACTGCAAAATGTGTGATTTTTGCTTGCCTTTTGTGATAAATCGCTGAAATTTGCAGTCAGTAATGACAGGTATTAGAACATTGTATGTCTTGTGAGATATGGTGCTGTAACGGCTGAATGCCGGTACTATTTTCATATTCACGGTTGCGATTGTGAGCTTTTTTGTTTTAATAACAAGGAGAGAGCAGAAGTGATAGTGTAGTCAAGGAAATACTTGTAAAAGAACTTTCCATTCCATGACATAATTAATTAGTTGTTAAGCTGTTAGTGACTTGATTGATTGGTAGATTAAAATATTTTATAGACTGCTGAACTGTTTAAGGTCATAATATTTCTAAACTACAGCAAAAGTGTCTTCATTCAAGATAGGTGGTTTGCTTTGTAATATGTTGTCATACAATGAAAACTGTACATTTCTCTTTTTAATGTTTGTTCCATCCTTTTTTTTTGAAAACATGAATAGTCCTTGCATGTAAAGGTATATGAATTTTTAATATGTGACTTAAATAAACATCTGCATACAGATGAAGGGGGGAGGGGGCACCTAAACTCGTTTCTAGGTGAATTTGCATTCTGCGTACTTTAAAACATACACCAGCACTGTACAAATAAAACATGCTTTCTTGTGACTGTCTGTATATAATTGGTAATCACTGTCTATTTACATTCCAAATTTTATCCTGTATATATTGCTGCACTTGGACTCAAAAAGCATACATTACTTCAGTTGGCACACATTTTCAGCTGTGCTGCAATATTCTCCACCATTTCAAGTTACTTTATTAGAGATATGAAATTGTAGCTCACCATATTTTCATCATCCTAACGCTAATCTTCATAGGAAATCCTCATCCAATCATATTTTCACAGACCAGTGGATTCACAATCAGTGCACTGGATTCAGAAAACTTTGCCTCATTATGACTAGTGAAGTTGTGGGATGGACAATGACAGGCAGGATGTGTGCAGATCAGAAAAACCCAGCTAAATGATGTGGCCAGACAAAAATATAGTCAGACATGATATATACTAATGACTGTATAATGAGTCACCATGTATGCTAATGAATGAAAACAAGATGGCAAAGTGATTCATAAACGTTTAACTGCCCTGCCATTGAACTGCTTCTGCTGGATATTTGAGTATGACCGAATACCCATGTTCAGACTGAACGGGCAAGAAGGCAATACTGGGTCACAATATAAGGATGATCCCTGGAATAATTATGCCAGTGCTGTCACCCATTCTACTCTTTTTGTCTGACATAAGGCTGAAGTTATAGCACTCACCACCTCTGTAGTGTAAGTATAGATCCTTTCACTAAAAAATACCCTGCCAAAACATTCCATCATGCAATTGTTCATTATGCTCTTGTTATATCTCCATCCCCTGCAGAGACTGAAATGAACTGAAAGATGCATAGGAGCAGACTACAACACCTCACAGAGCACTGAGGTTAGTATAACTGTTGTTGTGAAAAATGTGTCTGTTTACATAGTACCAGTCATAGCCATTAAAAATACTTGTGCATAACTTTTTTTAAAGCAGCCCCACGTGTCAGCACTGGCGTACCTTATAAGAAATTGTTTGACTGTGCAGTGTTACAGTTGTGCTTTGCATGCCACTGCTTCTGTAGGTAAACAAGTAGCTTATCATGTTAAGTGTGTGCACACTGAGATTGTTAGGATGGCTGTGGGTTCAATTTTCCTGTCCCCACACACTAAAAAAAAAGTCAGAGAGATGGTTCAGTGAGATAAATATTATTACTTTTGCACTAATTCTTACATGGACCAACCAGATAGTGTAGATATTTCTGACTTTATTTGTGTATCTGATTCTAATCACCGGAATGGCTCAGATAGATAAATGTTATTACTCGCACACTAATTCTGGCACGGGGCAACCATGGAACAATCATATGTTTTGGACAATATTTCTGGCTAAACTACAGGATGACTAGTCATTCGGAAAAAGTACAAGAATACCCATACATTAACACATAAAGACATTCATTCCAGTAATAAACAGCCTTACCAATTCTTACAGTCAGTCATGTGTAGAATTTAGGTGAGAGGAAGGGCTCAGTGATATAAATGTTGTACTGCCTTTACTGAGAGATAGTAATGACTCAATCTAACACTGGGAATGTAATAACTGTCTGCTCAACAGGTTATGTGCAGCAATTATCACCTTTGTCTGAACATACAGAACCTTGCAGTAATGAAATGCAAGTCATTATCACATTATTAATTTACAATATGTGCAGTTACAGTACAACACTGAGTCATTATCACTTGTCAGGTAAAACACTCATGCAGCTGCCACTGTTATTCACATTACTTAAAGTCGTTCTCACGTTGATGAATGCACATGGCAGATTTTGGTTTCTGTATATGTGGAGTCAGTCTTTTCCCCCTATTTCTTTCTTTTCTTTTTCCCAAATGTTTGTACTGTAAGATACAGATGAAGGTATTCATAGAGGTTATATGATTCATATTTTTGTGAATTACTACAACTGAACATCATACCACATAATAGATTCCTGTATCACACATTCAGTCTACAGTGTTCTGCTATGTACAGATATTGCAGTTTGTTTATGAATTAGGTTATGAAAGTTATTATTTTTTCATATTTTGGTAAATAACTCTGGTAGGGAAGATGACAACATGCTGAGTAGGACCTACTTTTTGAAGACAGTATAAGTTAAGTACTTACTACACGGTAAAAGAACTGTATCTGTATGCTGTACACATGTATAGACATCGCAGTTTGCTTATGACTTGGGTTATGAAAATTATGATTTTTTCATATTTTGATACATTTGTTAGGGAACATGTCAACATGCTATGTAAGGCCTTATTTTGATGACAGTATAAGTACTTACAATATAATAAAATAACTGTATCTGTATGCTGCACACATGTACAGATATCAATTTGTTTATGCCTTAGGTTATGAAAATTATGATTTTTTTTTCTTATTTTGGTAAATAACTTTGCTAGGGAATATGTCAGTATGTTAAGTAATCCATCATTTTGAAGACTGTATTAGTACTTACAGTATGGTAAAATAACTATGTCTGTATGCTGTACACATGTACAGATATCACAGTTTGCTTATGCCTTAGGTTATGAAAATTATGACATTTTTTCATATTTCGGTAACTAAATTTGCTAGGGAACATGTCAATATGCTAAATAATCTCTCATTTTGAAGACAGTGTTAGTACTTATAACATGGTAAATGAACTGTGTCTGTATGCTTTACACATGTATAGATGTCACAGTTTGTTTAGGACTTGGGATATGAAATTTTTTCATATTTTGGTAAATAACTTTGCTAGGGAACATGTCAATGTGCTAACTAATACCTAATTTTGAAGACAGTATTAGTCCTTACAAAATGGTAAAAGAACTGTGTCTGTATGATGCACACATGTACAGATATCACAGTTTGTTTAGTCTTGTAGGATTCTGAAAATTATACAGTTGCCATATTTCTCATTATTATGCCCATATCTTTGCAAGGGAGTATGGTGACGACACGCATGATGCGTCGTTTTGAAGCTGACATTGAGCCACACAACTTGCTCACTGATATGTAGCCTCTGTCTGTTACAGGTGATGAAATGTTATGCTTTGATTAATTATCGATTATGAGAAATAAAATAATCATATTTCTGTGAATATCTCAGTAAAGGAGCATCACACAGTAATGGCTAAGGTATCATTTTAAAGCTGCCATTCATACAAACAAGTTAATTACAAATTGTATGGGTCTGCATGGTACATTCACCAAGATTTTGTGATTTGTTTTACCAAAAGGGTAAAAATATGCATAATGTCAGCATTCCTTGGCAAATATTTAATAATAACTTAAATGCACACCATCAGCATTTACACTGTTGCAAATGTCAGTGTCTGCTGAACAACTTTTGCATTTACATTATTAGTCTAGCTCTTATGGTTAAAAAGTTGTACACATTTCTTTTCTGTATGGTATTTCAAATGAATTACCTGAAAATGAGCTCAGGCTGCATTGTTGTTCCTATGGTGGAAGTAAGCAGACAGCATTTTCTGAGCTGCCCCGGAGGGAATGAGTTAATATAGCTATCCATCTCTATTAAATCAACCAAGTCTTCATTTTCTTCTTAGGTGAGTGCACATTCTTTATTCTCCATTTCCTGTGAGCATTCTACAGAAAGTTCTAGAAGACCTTCAGATGATATGTTCTCTTCAGCTGCATCCCATGTCATCTATTGCTCTTTCATATGGTGACCCACTGGCCTATCACTCCACAACATTGACTTTGTCAGGAGTTTCCTGCTTCTTCCCCTACTGTACAACTGCAACTGAACTTCTGAAGTGGTTACCTACTGAAGGCTCCAGAATATCTTCATATGGCAACTGATCAGATTCTTCTTACTACATCTGCTTCTCCTTAATTTGGGGAGTCTGTTCTGTCATGCTGTGGCTTTACCAGAGTTGGATTTTCTACAAAAAATCCTTCAGTTCTCAGGTAATCCATAACTTCAGTTTCTATTTCTTCAACTTCTCCTTAACTATTCATCTTTTCTACCCCCCCCCCTTTGTTTTCTTATTTTTTGTATTGTAAAATTTTCCATATTGTGATGCCTTTGCTTATATTTCTCTTCAGATATCTTTGGTGCTGTTTTTTTTTTTTTTGTATTGATAGATTTTGCTTTCTCCTATGCATAAATATTGCACCATATTAAATCTCCTTTTCTTTCCCATGACTATATTTCTTCTTCAGGTGTCTCCTGCTCCTCATGCTTCTACTTACTTTGGGGACTCATTGCTCCATCATATTGTAACATAACGTATGTTAGACCTTTTACACTAAATCTTTCACTTTGCAGGTATTCCATAGATTCAGCTTCTATTTGTTTAACTTTTACTTTAGTAATCTTTCTTTCTATGTTCCCCTTTGTGATCTTATTTTTGTATTGTGAAATTTTCCATATCTGATTGCCTTTGGATTGTTCTCAATGATGGGTCTGATAAAGGCTGAGTACAGTGGTTTGATGACCTTTCTGAACCTAGATGCCATGCCCTTGCTTATAAGTTGAGCAACCTAGAAGCAAGTTTCTTGCTACCTTTGTCACACATTGGTCAAAGACTAGGTTACTTTCCACATGAGTTGCCAGATCCCTAACTAGTGAATCAACTTTTAGGGATGTTTCATTGATGAATGATGACATAGTTACTCAGGGTGGCCGACTTCCCAAAAGGTACTATGATACATTTCTTAGTATTGAGTTTTAAAAAACACCAGGATCCGAAAAAAGAATAAAACCACAAGTAAGTGAAAAACAGTCACAAAAACAAGGTGAAGGCAACAAGAGCCGTAGAATCTACTCCAAGTATGGTTCTTTGTTAATAATAGAAAATACGCCAAAAAAACAACACAGTCACTTCCGTTTATTGCAAACATATAAATAAGCACTTTTGTCCCAAAATATTACTAGTAGGAACTTCATCAGATACCAGCAATGCACTAAAATGCATTCATTTATCCATTTTGTTACATGATGTCACTTTCTCTTGTAATTAATACATGAATTATATATTCTCTTAAAATACTAATAATACAAAGAGCAATACACCTTATAAGCATAGACTATTACCACCACAGGCATAAACATCCCAAAATAAAACCCTACAAAAATGAAATAGTAGGATAAAAAGTATGTAAATAAATAAATACTTTCTGAACACTTTAAAAATCAAATTCAGCCCAACCATCTCATATATAGGCTTTAAAAACATTTGTATAAAACAGTAAATCTTCAACCATATTAATGTGAGTAAAATGTATAAATATATTCAAAAACAGAAATTCATCTGTAAAGTGCTTTAAGTTTCAATAAACAGCTAATAGGGGCATGGCTAGGATGCTGAACTGATAGCTGCACTTCATTTCAGCTCTCTTACCTCAATACAATTCCTGACAGGAATTTTACAAAATAGTATTTAATTTGAAGAAATATTTGTTACTAACTTATTTCTAATAACTCTGAGCATCTATAAGAAAATTTTATTGTCAGAACTTGAATAATTCCTGCCAAATTAATTACTGGAAAATCAGCACCAATATCAGCTTTACAGCATGAGTCATCTAAGAAACAGAGCACAAGACTCTTCTCTCAAAAAAGACCTGCAATCTCTCATTACAAATATACAGGAACTTACAATAAAAATCGACAAGATGGACAATAGAATAGATACTTTTAAAGAAAAGTGCTCACAACAACTGGAACAGCTTCAAGAAATGTTTACACAGCAGAAAGGACAGATATCACTTACTGAACAGTCATTAAGTGACATTGACACGAGAGTCCAAATAGAAGAACAACAAACTGAATTCTTACTTCAACAGATCACATATTTACTAGAAAAGCTTGATGATATGGAAAATTGAACAAGAAGATATAATATTAGAATATATGGTCTACCAGAAAAATCTGAAGGGGACAATATGATAAACTTTCTTACCACCTGGATACCAGATGTAACAAAAATACCTGAAGCTCTTTCATATGGTATAGAACGTGCGCATAGATCACTAGCAGCTTCTGGAAATGCTTCTTCTCCGGGTAAGAACAAGCCGAGATCTATAATTGTGAGACTTTTTTCTACACAAGATAAATATCTTATATTAAGAAATGCTTGGGCAAATTCTCCCATCAAATACAATGATTCATTAATAAGATTTGACAATGATTATTCTACAAAGGTGGTTTCAAAAAGAAAAGAATTTATACCAATAATAAAAACCTTGAAGAAAAAGCAACTGAAAGTCCATCGTTTATTCCCAGCAAGACTTGAGTTTTTCTACCAAATGGAATAAAAATCTTTGAAACAGTAGATTCAGCAATAAAATACCTTACCAACAACAACATCCTAACACATGATGTATCTATGGACTGGACAATAAGTACACCGAAAAGAAATGCTGAAGTAAATAATATCCATATATTATTTTCATATTCTTAATCAGAGTAATCAATGCATAATAATGTTCCCAAACAGTTATTTATTTATTTTTTTTTCTCTGTGTTTTGTTGTTTTTATTTTTCTCTTCTTTTTATAAAATCTTCATTAACTTATAATACTTTAATCAGTATATGGTTATATTGCTTAATAGGTATAGTAATGGCTGTTATGTAACTTATTATCAGTTACATCCCTGACAGCATTACTTTTTATAAGTTAAAAGTGTCCCTGTTTGGATAAACGCTAATGCTGGGCGGAAATGTGTTGCTTTTGAAATGAAGTGTTTCAGTTTAGATGTATTATAAGACTACTTTAAATAATCTTAAAATATGTTCTACCTTTGATCCATATGCACATACTGATATAGTCCAGTGAAAAAATATGTTTTAAGTGATATTTTGAGGCTATAAGTCAGGTGTGTTGTGGCTCCGGACATCCGGAGTTGAGAGATGCTTGTGACTAGCTTAGATATCCTGTTGTCTTTTCTTTTGTAGAGAAATAAGGCATAGCATTTTTTAAAATGCAAAGTTTGATCGTTGTGAACACTACTCCACAAACTAGAGTGCTTGCGTGCACACTACATGAGTTTGTCATGAAGTAAGAGAAGGAAAAAGAAAAAACACATACCTTTTCCCGCTTGGTTGTCGAGACAATTTAACAGCCACAAACATCACTAGAAACTTGAGTTACTTATTGCTTGTCGCATTTACTTGTGTATGCCATCCCTTGACTCTTTCTAATTGACGTCTAGTCAGGAAATAAGCTAGGTTCACATTTAAACATACAGGAACCTAAATTCCTTCTAAGGAAACGTAAATAATATATGAGGTTCATCTAAATATACACAGATATATAGTTTTTGAAGCACTTTCAGCTTATGGCTACTGATGTCTTCTAGCACCTTGATAGATAAGGACATATATCTGCTTGTCTTTCTGTCAGTTTAGTTTTCCAGACATTTTAGCTATCCTTTACTATGTTTTGTACAGCAGAGTTTAAAGAGCAGAAATTAATCAGCGAATAAAATCACTGCTGTTTTACAAATTCTCTAAAGAAATTAGTAAATGTCAAGCAACGGACAGGTTTATTTTAAAGAAAATTGCCATTTGCCACACTGGTGCTCCTACAAAATACTACTAATGTCCTGCTACCAAAATATGCCCTCAAGTGGACAAATGGGATGCAACAAGAAGGTTAAATGTACATTTAGCAAATCAAGCATTTAAATAACAGTATAATATACTAGATAGAGAAAGTAAAAGCAATAATCATATAAACAACTATAATAAGTAACATAACAGAGGATTTAACCCAATGTGTCAATTATACAATATTTATATCCCATATAGGTTTGAACTTTGTAGAAGCATCTGTGTTCTACACACATATTGTATTAAATCCAATTTGAGTAGAAGAGGGAAAGGCTTAGCCCACACCCTAATTTAATACTAAGTTTCCATGCATTATGAACATACATTGTGGCAGGTACTCAGCGAACTATCCATCCTTAGATGGCTCATGCTGTTGCCATTTACTCATCTGAATAATGACTGTGGCTGTACTCTTCTTATTATATTACCTGGCTGTGGCTTCACCCTTCTTATAATATTACCTGGCTTTTTACATTATCAAGAATGACACAATACTAGTGTATGTGGGTATATCATGTTACTGTTAATGTAAACAAAAATGCTTGACAATGCAACCGTAATTCTCAAACCTTTCTGCAGACAAATGTATAGCATTGTCTAGCAGTTGAGAGCCTGATTGTTCCTGATCAGCAGACCTGTATTTTCATGTTCCAATATGACTACATGAAAAGACGCCAGTATTAGTCTGCAAGTTTAGTAAGCAGTAAATTCATCAGGGATTAATTCGAGGGGACACTTATATTGTAGCTAAAGCACTTGATATTTGATAAATGTATCCTCTCAATGATGTGTTCGATCTAGTCATTAACTGTAAAACAACTTTTCTGAGAAACATTGTTGTAATGCCAGTTAATTATTTGAATTAAATATTTCTATATGCAGTTATAAAGCAATTACCAGGATAAATAATACTCTTGCAGTGCAGGGATCACCATAGCTATCCTCTGATATTAGAGGAAAAACAAGCTTCTTAAACACATTTTTGATGTAATAAAGGTATTACCCCATAGTTTAAATACATTTTGTCTATTTACTGCAAAGTGGGTTAGGAATTTTAACCTGTAACATTTTCATACATAAAAGTTTAAATCTTAGCAGCTTCCATTATTTTGATATGTTCTCCAGTATACCCTTTAAATACTATAATGACAAGCTCCGGATGTTTAATTCTAAACTTTTATTCAGTCATAAGATTAAATTACTGGTGTTAAGTAAGCCAAAATTATATCTCCAGCACTTATTGTCAGCAGAGATAAACTCACTGGTTAAGTGTCAGTCTAAGCTGTAAGAGTTAATATGTGATGTACATAAATGTTTGCTTTGAAAATGTGGTCAAGTGCACTATAGTTTTACCTCTGTACTGTGTCTTTTTGATTATACAAAGTCCCTCTGAAAGTTGATAAAAGTGTTAACAACAAAACAATCAAGTAACAACATTATAAATAGTCTCTTGGATAAGGGAGATGTCTAAATTTTGATCTTGTTGTCTCCAGCCATGGGAATTGTCTTTGAAAAGCTGAAAAATGCAAGCAGAGGAACATATTTAATGTCTACTAAAGAAATATTAATATACTTGTGCATTGTATTGCATATCAGTTTATGTTAAACATGAAATATGATGTGGTTTCAGAACTATTCATGTTTTTATTCCAATATGACTGCAAATACTAATTTAAATACTGGTTTCGGACTTGAGTAGTCTAAAACATTTACACAACAATGGTATTGTATTAAACAGTAATGTCAGTAAATAGTTTTCAACAGATATATGCAACATACAGTTAAAGATTTTAACATGATGTTTATTAATACCCTAAACTATTTTGAAATGATACTACCTTAATCTAAATATTTGTACCTTTTTGAAACCTGGTTAGAAATAAGTATTATTGAATTACAATAAGATGAGTAAAGAATATATTTATATATTTTAGCTGATTAGATTATCTTAATATATTATTCAATTATCTTTATTTAAAAACTAAGAGGATAAGAGAAACTGATCCAAATATTATTTGTGAGGATAGAAAGTTTGTTTGGTTAGATTCACTAACCAAACAAAGAGGTATATTACCTCATAGTGATAGGGAATGGTTTTTAAGGTTAAGAATTACAAGTTTGGAAGTTCTTTGTTTTTTTTTTTATTCTATCACTTTGGTGTCACTCAGAAACATGCAAAAATCATACAAGAAAAAATGTTTGAATTCTGTATCCAAGATGGAACTAAGAATAAACAATATTTACATAAACTCACACATAAAACAAACTCAAAACTAGGAAATGAAATGTTTATCTATAAATGTTAATGGTCTAAATAATAGTAATAAAAGGAGAAGCCTATTCAAGTACATAAACCACAAATAGTCTTGCATATAAATATTATAAATATTACAAGAGACACACTTATTAGATAGAGATATAAACAACTTAAATATTAATAATTACACAGTACTAATAAACTCTCAATACAAAACAAAAAAAAGAGGAGTAGCTGTACTACTTCGCAACTCAACTATAACACCTAAAATAATTACTACTCATCAAGATACATCAGGTATGTTTTGTCTAGCTTCAGTAGAATTAAATAAGAGAATCTATACGTTAGTAAATCTGTATTGGATCCCAGGACTAGGATTAAAAACAGTTAAACAGCACTTTGAAGAGATAATTCATTTAACTAAGGGTAGCCTGATATTGGCAGGAGACTTCAACTGTATAATGAATGAAAAAGATACAGATTCTAAATCTAAAAGAAGAAAACACCCTATCTCTAAAGCACTATCAAATTTATAGATACATTGTATTTAAAAGATATAAATGAATTTGCAGAACCAGACTCACTAGTCTTCACGTTTTATTCTCATAGATATAAAACTAACTCTAGAATTGATAGAATATATGTTGCCAATGACCTAATAACAAAAATTGACAAAGTCAAAATTATAAATTGTCCCTTATCTGATCATAATGCCATAGTCTTTGAGATAGAGCTTACACCATTTTATTCAAATCCCATTACTAGGATCCCTTCCTATATCACAAAATTGACAGATTTCAAAGAATTTTATGAATAAACAATCAAACACTTTCCAGAAATAAATTACACAGAAGATATTTCAGAAATATATGTCTGGGATTCATTAAAAGCAGTTACATATGGGAAAATATTATCCTGGTACATAAATAAAAGGAAGTTATGGAATAAAGATATGCTAGACTTACAAAACAAAGCAGATAAATTGAAACTGGAAATGCAAAAGGGTAAAGCTACTCAAGTTCAAGAACTTAAACCAATCAATAAGAAGTGTACAGAATTGTTACATCATAAGATTATGATTAACTTAGAAAATATAAAAATAAACTCATACTCTAATTCAGCACACCTGAGACACAACTAATAGAACAAAAAAAAAATAATTAAATCTAAGCAAATAAAAGAAATATTTATTCCTAATACTAACAAAAGTGTTACGGAACTAAATTATATTTTAGAAGCATTCAGACTCCAATTTAACACTGACAATTCCATAAACACTCAAGATACACCTACTAAGGTTATAAAAAATACTTAGAAAATAATATTCATATTAAATTAACACAAGAACAAATAGACATTATAAGCAAACCAATCAATATGACAGAATTAAAATCACAAATTAAAAAGCTCAAGACAAAGCACCTGGCCCAGACAATATGCTACCAGAAATGTATAAATTAAAACCCAATGAAGCTATATCCTTATTATTAAAAGTATATGATATAGCCAATAAAGATTTGAATATACCACCCTCTTGGAAATATTCATTGATATCCCCAATTATCAAACCAGGTAAAGATGAGAAGCAGTGTTCCTCATATAGACCAATAGCATTACTCAATATAGACTATAAGATGTTTATGGCTATATACGCAGATAGGATCAAACAGGTTTTATTAAAGGAAGAAATACTTCAGATAATATTAAAAGAATACTAGCATTAATAGATTATAGCAAACATAAAGTCCTAGATTTAAATGTAATCTCATTAGATATTAATAAAGCTTTTGATTCGGTTAACTGGAACTTTCACTAGTTTTAAAAGAATATGACTTTCCTTCTAATTTTAATAATCTTATTCAAATACTATATGAAAAATCTACTGCATATGTTAAACTGGGATCACATAGATCAGGCCCTATAACAATCAAAAAGGGAACTAAGCAAGGTTGCCCTTTATCACCATTGTTATTTGCATTACGCATAGAACCCTTTGCAAATCAAATCAGATCACACAATAACATAAAGGGCATTTGTATTAATAAAATGTTAAACCTTAAAATCCAACTCTTTGCTGATGACATACTATTAACTCTCTCAGATGCAAATGAGTCTTTGAATGCTCTATTTAACTCCATGAATAAATTTCAAAATATTTCAGGCTTAAAATTTAAAGAAAACAAAACTAAAATTACGCCCTGTAATTGTAAAAAAAGTAATATAAACAAAAGATTTTCCAAATATATAGTAACAGAAAGTAAATTATTATATCTGGGAATAAATCTACTCAATGAATTAACAGATTCTCTAATATTTAACTATAATAAAATACTAGACAAACTAGAACAAACAATTGGTTACTGGAATAAATATATCTTTACAACAGCAGACAGATTATATCTTATTAAAATAATCATATTTCCCAAAATATTATACTTAATACAACATTTTTCATTGCCACCTCCCAAATATATTATTCAAAGATACAATAAACTAATTTTAAATTTTCTGTGGTTTCCAAATAAACCCCGTATAGCCTTAAATAAACATTTACCAGATTGGGAAGATGGTGGAATTAATTTACCGGATATTGATTTATATATTACCTCATCTGTTATTAAAAATATAACATTATGGTTAAATAATTCATACACACCTATATGGAAACAAGCCCATGAGCAGATTTACATAGAAATCAATTATAATCACATACAAGACAACTTAACATTAATACCATCACCCCTTATATGGATGTTAAAATATTATTTTTTTAGGGAAAAGGAATAATATTAATAAATTGCCATCAAACTATATAAGCTCTACAGAGTTCAAAACATATATAAACAAAATACCAAATATTAATTATTGGATGTTTCTTATTTTCCCTATAGCTTTTACACCAAATATTCTAGATACATTCCAAATATCTAAAATAAATATACTTAAAGAAGAAACATTACTCTTTTGGCATCAACTTATAGAGAAAGGGAAAATTCTAATAAATGAACAGATAATTTATAATTATAATATAAATAAAGACAATTGGTTGTTTTTACAAAATTTAAGGCATTTTCTTATAAATAAAATAGAACAAATGCAACCTTCAGTTAGACATGAAGCTCCAAAACTCATTGAATACCTTAATTCTTATCACAAAACAGCCTTATCAGGGTACAGGTTATTTGTCTAATATCTATAAAATTGTTAAAAAAACAAAACACTATCATGAAAAATCATACTGGGATTATTATACTTTAATAAACAACCATCCTCCAATTGAAGAAGAAAAAAGTAATATTCTAAAATCTTCCAAATTTTCTACATTATCAAAATACTGGCAATTATTTACTTGGAGATATCTACACAGAAGTTTCTATACACCACATAGGTTAGCCAAAATGTATTCTATTGAAGATTAATGTTGGATATGCCATACCAAGATAAAAGCAGATTGGCAGCATGTTTTTTGTAAATGTATATGTCTCAGTATGTACTGGAAATCCATTAACTATTTTTTTTCAGACTGTTTATAATGATAATTTTCAATTAACAAAGTCTTTAATTTTATTCAACTCTCCTATTCCAAACTGTGTACCAAAAAAGACACTAAAATCCTATGGTCACTATTAGCAATTTCACGTAAAATCATAACTATACACTGGAAAAATGAGGCTTCTCCTACGTTCAAGGAATTTGAGAATTTAACAACAACAGTTGCTCACATGGAAATATTAACAGTGCAGAACAGAACTAAAAGATCTACTTCTTACTATTACTCTTGGATGAAACTACTGGAAATACTCGAAAAGATCGAAGAAGATATATCATCTTATGTTTCTAACTTTATATAATATAGAATTTCAATGTTATTTGCATAGGCACCAATGTAAATAGTTATATAATGGTTTGAAGTTAGTAATGTTTTAGAATTGTAAATATGTTATTTATCTTTATTTCATGTAATGTTTCTTAAGACATCTTATTTGAAATAATAAAAAAATATTTAGTAAGAAAAAAATAAACAGCTAATAGGCTGTCATTCAAACCTGGACAGTGTAATGCATCCAGTCATAACTGCCAGGTTAGTTCAGCCTTCTGTAGTAGGTAAGGCTATGCAGCCACCCTATTATGTTTTTCCTTGTACTTCCAAAACAATGAACTTTAATTGATGGTTATGAAAATCCCTAATGTGTTTAGCAAGAGCATTAACTTCACTCTGATCCCTAATGTCTCTCATATGTTCACTAATCCTAATCCTAAGCTTATGTTTGGTTTTACTGATGTAAAAACAGGGACAGTTCGAACAAATAGCACAATAAACTACTCGCTCGGTAATACAACTACATCTACCTGGGATTCTTACTATAATGTTGTTAATTTTACACATTTTCCAAAATGTAAGTGCAAAATTTGCAAGCTCCACACTTAAACATATGCCCAAACTGGGGCGGCCTCAAAGTATGTTCAAAAATATTCTTTAAACTCTGTCCCTTTTTAAAAATGCACAAAGGTCTGTCACCCAAAGAATTCAAGAGGTCCCTCTCATGACTAATGTACTTCCAGTTCTTATTAAGAATGTCCCTTAAAAAAATAAGCATCACATGAGAAAGATGTAGAAAAGCTAGAATTATATTTGGTAACCTCCAGTCTCAAAGTATGAGCATTCTTTCCAACCGAAACATTACCAACTTGGTGGTTTGAATTCAGAGTAGAATTCAAAACATTAGTTACTGTCAAAATCTCAGAGGAAGCCTGAATGGTATTTATTGGGCCCAAAGTTGGCATTCCTAAGATTGGTAAAAAGTGGCCCTGTATTCTTTTAGTTCTAACTTCAGACATGATGTTATTAATTAACTGTAGGGGATATCCTCTCTTAAGGAACATTCCCTTCAAATTGTGGCACTCATTGACAAAAGATGTCTATGCAGTAACCATACATGCTACTTGCACAAATTGTCCTTTTACAACGTCACGTTTCTGAGTAAAGGGGTAACAGCTATCATAATGAAGGAAACTATTAGAATATGTTTCCTTCCTGAATATTTCAGCCACAAATCTTTCTCCTACAATATATTTCCTTAATATCACATCTAAATATGAAATCTCTGTGTTATTGACATTATGGGTAAACTTCAAAAAGGGGGTTGACGTGTTGATGTAATCAAGAAATTTGGTGACTTGTTCTCTGGGGCCTTCCCACAAAATAAAGATATCATCCAAATGTCTCACGTAGGTGTGACAAAATGGGAAATAATTAGATGGCCTCAGAAATTTTTTCCCATTCAAGTATAACAGTGTTTGTGTAAAGCCCCCCACATCCAGAACCCATCGCAACACCTTGTGTTTCTAAATAATAATCGTTGTCAGACAAAATGAAGTGACTCCTTAAACCATTTCTGATAATTGCTCATGCATATTTATCCACTGCTGTGGAACCCCCTTTGAACAAAGATAATCGCAAAATCATTCTTCCCCTAATGCATGTGGGATGACAGAATATAAGTCCACCATATCTATTGTAATGAATAGCAAATCTGGGTTAAAATTGATACTATTGATTTTACTAAGAAAATCCCATGAAGCAATACATAGATGGGTTTCCTGATGTAAAAAATGTTTCAATTCAACATCCAGAAATTTGGCAAGAGGGTGAGTAGTCGAACCCGTGGCATCCACAATTGGATGCATGGGGGCTCTTGTATGTTTTTATGTAGTTTCGATAGTCCAAAAGTGGTGTGATAGGAAATTCGACCAACAAATAGTGTAATTCATGTATTGTGATTGAGCCCTCAATAAACAAGTCCTGTATGAATCACTTAATTTTCCTACAGGTACCATTTAGTTAATTCAGAAAACTCTTACAATAGGTTTCAGTTTCCAAAATAGCCTTCATTTTTGAAATATAATCACCAGTTTTTATAATAACAACCCCACCCCACCCTTGTCTGGTTTCATAATTCTAATGCCATGCATTTGCTTCAAGTTTTCTAATTCAGTGTTCTTCATTCCTTGTTAAATTCTTAATAAGTTGTTTACTTTTAGAGTTATAACATAAATTTCTTATATCTAATTCACAAATTCTTTCAAAGGAGGCCAAGGCAGGGTGAATGGGGGGATTGTATGAACTGGAGATTTTAAATGGTTCATGAACATGGTCCACCCCCTGAAAAAGTATATTTAAATTTAATTTTCTAACATATAATTTTAAGTCCAATAAAGTATTGACAACATTAGCATGATGACTGGGGATGAATGTGAAACCTTTAGCCACAAGATCACAAGTTGTGACATTTAATACCACATCTGAAAAGTTATACACTTTAAAGTCTCCAGTACTATTGAGCTCAATGTGCACAATTGAAGTCTGAGCATCAAGTTCATCATCGGATATTAATGTGGTACATCACTGTCCAAAGTCATTTTCTCCCCCTCCATGCATTCTTGTACCCCCTGTTCATTTGGCCATTGCTTCTCTGATGAGGGGCTTGTTGTTGTCTCAACTGAGGATTGTAACTGGGACCCCCTTGATTCATAAGGTGTTCTGACCTTCTGAGTTGTGGGAAGTTCTCTTCCCCTAAAAAATGATCCTCCTTGGATTCTTGATCAAAATTTGTATTAATGCCATTAGATATTTCATTATTCTGATCCATGGGTCTGTTCACATGCCATTCCTGTGAGGGTGGGTGGGGGGAAGCGACATGGTTGGCATAGTCCCTCTCATCCCTAGCCAACTTTTTAACCTTTCTGTTTTTGATAATCATTTGCTCCTCAATGGAGCAAAAAATATGATTGTAATCAAATTTATTATCATTAAAGTCCGGGTCACTGATAATCTGTCCATCCAAAGCAGACACCTCCTAGGTCAGTTTGTCGATTTCCACTTGGTTATGTTTAATAACCATGTCCATGTATTCCAGCACAAACTTGTCAAAAAAGCTAATAAGCTCCTTATGAAAGCTTGAACCTGGAATGAGACCAGTAGGGTAACGCCAAATACATAAACCCTTTGGAACAACCTGCACTCTCATGCATTCTTTAAAATATGCATTATCCATTTGAAGTTTCTTGATTTTAAGCAAGATACGATCAAGAGCAGAAAGCCAGTCATTTAAGGAACTGTTATTTACGACCGGATTCTGATTAAAAACAGTACTGTCCCTTAGCCAGTTTGATAGTTACATTATTACATTGGTTAGCATTATAATGATTTAAAACAGGTTCAGTAAGCATATTGCTAACCTCAGTATTGCTCGTCTCAAGTCTAGGGTCCAAGTGTGTTGTAAGATTACAGTCTGAATGAACAGCTGATTGAATGATGCTGTCCATTGCTGAATACTGAGTACAAGTGCTCGGGGTGGGATGTAGAGACATCTGTGAGAGCGAAAATTACTCAAAACAGTCCATACGTTGGTTGAGCTACTGTATCAACAAAGTCAGCTCACCGATAGAGTCATTCGTTGACATAGAACCATTTCCTTTGCTGGCGTGGAGTTCAGTGCACCATTGGCTTGCTCTGCCTCCATCTGTTGTGACTACAACAAACACCAGGATCCGAAAAAAGAATAAAACCACAAGTAAGTGAAAAACAGTCACAAAAACAAGGTGAAGGGAATAAGAGCCATAAAACCCACTCAAAGTATGGTTCTTTGCCAATAATGAGCCAAAAATATGCCAAAAACTCCACAATCACTTCCGTTTATTGCAAACATATAAATAAGCACTTTTGTCCCAAAATACTACTAGTAGGAACTTCATCAGATACCAGCAATGCACTAGAATGCATTCATTTATCCATTCTGTTACATGATGTCACTTCCTCTTGTAATTAATGCATGAATTATATATTCTTTTAAAAATGCTAATAATATGAGCAGCAATACACCTTATAAGCATAGACTATTACCACCACAGCATAAATATCCCAAAATAAAACCCTACAAAAATGAAATAGGATAAAAAGTATGTAAATAAATAAATAAATACTTTCTGAACACTTTAAATATCAAATTCAGCCCAACCACCTCATATATAGGCTTTAAAAACATTTGTATAAAACAATAAATCTTCAACCATATTAAAGTGAGTAAAATGTATAAATATATACAAAAAAACAGAAATTCATCTGTGAAGTGCGTTAAATTTCAATAAACAGCTAATAGGGTGTCATTCAAACCTGGCCAGTGTAATGCATCCAATCGTAACTGCCAAGTTAGTTCAGCCTTCTCTAGTAGGTAAGGCCATGCAGCCCCCCCCCATTATGTTTTTCTTGTACTTCCAAAACAATGAACTTAAATTGATGGTTATGAAAATCCCTAACGTGTTTAGCATGAGCATTAACTTCACTCTGATCCCTAATGTCTCTTATATGTTCACTAATCCTAATCTTGAACTTACGTTCAGTTTTACTGACTTAAAAACAGGGACAGTTTGAACAAATAGCACAATAAAGTACTCACTCGGTAATACAACTGCATCTACCTGGGATTCTTATTATAATGTTGTTAATTTTACACGTTAGTTTCCAAAATGTGGGTGAAAAATTTGCAAGCTCCACACTTAAACATATGCCCAAACTGGGGCTGCCTCAAAGTATGTTCAAAAATATTCTTTAAATTCTGTCCCTTTTTAAAAATACACAAAGGTCTGTTTGCAATAAACGGAAGTGATTGTGGAGTTTTTGGCGTATTTTCTACTCATTATTGGCAAAGAACCATACTTGGAGTGGATTCTATGGCTCTTATTGCCTTCACCTTGTTTTTGTGACTGTTTTTCACTTACTTGTATTGAGTTTTAAACCATGGCTTTGGCATCCATTGTTTGTCTTTGTAAGACCTTCCTGAAGGGTGTTCTTGAAGGATTCAATGACTGCTCCCAGTTTGCAATCATCTGCAGACTTGGTTAGCCAGAGACCTTTGACAGTGGCTCTGACATCTGAGAAGTAGATGCCAAAGAGGACTGGGCCTATCACAGATCCTAGAGGAACCTCACTGGTGATCAGCCTCTTTTTGGAGGTGACCTCATGCATTGTAACCTCCTGGGTCCTATCAATGATCCATCTAGCTAATCCAGAGTGTTTATACCTAGTTCCATAAATATGTTGACAATGCCCATGTGGGGTACTGTATCAAATACTTTAACCAGATCTAGGTAGACAGCACTCACAGTTTTCCTCTCATCCTTTGTCTTATTGACCTTTTCAAAGAAGTCCAGCAGATTCAGTAAGCATAACCTTCTTTTGAAAAAGACAAAATGGGATGGATACAGTGACTGGAGGTCTCCTATGCCCATGATGATTTTTTACATGATAATTCCTTCCATGGCTTTGCAAATAAGATCAGTCAGACTGATGGATCTGTAGTGTCCAGGATCTGTTGAAGGTCATCCCTTATGAAGGGGGATGAACACCTCAGTCCTCCAGTCATGTGGCACAAGCCCTGTTTTAAAGCTGTAGTTAAATAATGACTCCAGGGTTCCTGATATGTTTAGACTGTTTAGGAGGCATCCTGTGTTCTTAGCTCTGTAGTTATAGTTATAGAGGTGCTATGGGTGTTTTTGGGGAGATAGTGTGGGTTGAGAAGAGGGTAAAAGTTAGAGGTAGGCTGAGTGAATATGGAACCATTAACCGTCAGTTCAGTACATTGCCGTGTGCTGCCCTTGAGTTTTTTTGACATAGCTGAAGAAGGCTTTAAGGTTATCCTTCACCTGGGAGGCCATCTTAACTTCAAAGTTGGCTTTGTTTGACCTAATTAGCCCTCATTTGCCTGTTTAGTTTGATGAGATAGTTTTTATTTTTATGGGAATTATACTTCCTGATTGTTATCATAATTTTTTTTCTTTTGTTGTATATCCCATTTAATTTGGGATGCCACCTGGGTGGTTTCTTTCTGGGGCTAGTCCTTGGTTTACTTCTGATAGGTACAGCAGCCTCTATGCATCCATTGGTATGGTTGTCCAGAGTTTCTGAGAGCAATTCTGCATAGCCTGTAGTGTTCTCGGGGTTTGAAGGTGCATTGAATTTTGACAAATCATACCTTACTGTAAGGTCATTTGCCTTGGAATAGTTCCTATTACTGATTTTATTGGGATTACAGAGTTGATTTTGATTTCAATGGAGACCGCTTTGTGGTGGACCTTTTCAGGGAGGATGAGACATGGGGAGTAGCATTCTCCCATGTTTTTGAGCACAAGGTCCAGTATGTTGGAGCCTCTAGTGGGCATATTCATGGCAAAAATTAGGAGGTGCAGCACCCAACAGGATAAAAGCACTCATCAAATTAACTGAACAACTCAGAAGAGAAATAAAGTTTACCCAAGTCAAATTTAAGGTAAATTTAGCCTCTCAGGCCAAGAACAATCACAAGGCATTCTTTAGCTATGTCCACAACCTCAAAGGCAATACACAATTGTGTGCAATGTTCATTGTTAATGGAGCCACCTATACTGAGCTAGAAGATATAGCAAACTCACTGGCTGACAAATTCAGCTTCAGCTTTAAAGCTCTTTCCCCCTCAACCTTCCCTCAGGAAATACCACTAAATACAACTCCCCCTGCTATCACTAGGGAACAGGCCCTTAATGCTCTCAGTAAGGCCAAGAACACTGCATCAGTGGTCTGAGACAATACTCCAGGATGTGTTCTAAATAGCATGAAGCATAACCGATCAGGCCGTCAGGAGTTGCTATTTAATTGTAGCCTCCAACAGGCTTTGTACCTTATGAAATGAGAACAGCAACAGTCATCCCTCTGCAAAATGGTGGGCCATCTACAGACCCTGGAAACTACAGACCCATAAGTTTCACTAATCTCTTATGCAAAGCAATGAAAGGAATTATTGATATTATCAGAAATGACATAGGAAACCTCCGGACACTGGACCCAACCCAGTTTGGTTTTGTCAAAGGCAGCTCATGCCTACTTAACCTGGTGGACTTCTTTGAGTAGGTCATAAAGCAATGAATGAGGACAAAATCGTTTATGATGTCTACCTCAACTTGACCAAAGCATTTGACACAATACCCTACTTGGCCATTGCTGACAAACTCAAGAGGTTAGGTACAAACCCTTATGTCATCTGATGGGTAGCCAGCTGCCTCACAGACAGTACCTAGGAATTTAGAACTGGGGAGTCTTCCTCTACAAAAAAGCCAGTCACCAGCAGAGTCCCTCAGGGATCGGTCCTTGGACTGCTTCTTTTTGGCATTTACTTCTCTGAAGTTAAGGCCAATGTCAGTGGCCTCTGGCTGACTGAATTTGAAGATGACTATAAATTAGGTGCTGTCATTGAATCCCACACTGAGACAAATGTTCCAGGGAGGGTTGACACAGACAAACAGATGGTTTCAGAGCCATGGACTAAAACTAAATGCCAAGAAATGCATAATAGTGTCCTTGTGGAAGACATCACCCCCATATTGACAACACATCCCCAAGAGTTGACCCAGTGGTCAGGGACCTGGGGACACACACAGATCGTAAACTAGCCTTTGAGCACCACATGTCTAAAGTAGTGAGGTATGGCATCTAGTTCCAAGGAAGTCCTTGTATTCTGCATTCGTCAGACCTATCGTTGAGTACAATTCCCCCTTTGGTATGTAACTAACCAGGCATATCCAACAGTTTGAATATCTCCAGAGGTTCATCACTAATAGAATACAGGATGTAAGTAATATGCCCTTGGCAGACTGCCTCAAGGCCCTAGCCCCAGTATTCTGTCTCCTACAGGCTGTTGGGGAGATCTGTGGATACAAGGCATTATCAGGCCTCACTCTGATGGACCTCCTACATATCCGCAAAACAGCACCAGAATTACCAGTTGTAAAGACTTAAACCTTGCCTGTGGATATAAGTAGAACTTGCTGGAGAGACAGGTATGTATCCCAGAGACTACCCCTTCTCTGGAACAGGCTCCCCATCTATGTGAAGCAGAGTTCCTCCCTAACCCAGTTCAAGTGTAACTTGGACAGTTGGATAGGGAACAGGAAATTCATCCCTGGTTTGACACATGTGTTTCTAATGGACACAGGCAGCCTATAAATGCTTCAACTCTCAAGCCCCTGCTTGCATTTTTCAAGATTTGGGATGTTTAGCTAGGCTTAAAAAGGCCCTTGTGCTCATTAACCTAGTAAACACTTAGCCTATTTGGTCAAGGGTGTTTGTATTTACGAAGTCCAGAAATCTTTGTGTCTGTAGATCTGAGGCCATGTAGGATTCCCAGTCTGTCGAAGGGTAATTAAAGTCTCCCATGAGTAGGGTGTTAGTTGGATGGTAAGTGTCTCCAGTAGGTCCAAGTATGCACTGTGAACTTCTTGGGACATGGAGGGTGACCTATAGCTGGCTATGATATGGTACAGGATTTTGTCTGTGGTGATCTGCCCTTGGAGGAACTCCACCACTTCATCCTGTGTGACCACCCTAGAAGTATGTTTGTTATTGATGTAGATTGAGACACCACCACCTTTAGCCCTTTTCTCTGCAGCTACTGGTCTAAAAATGTGGAAGGAACTCAAACCTTGCACTGCCAGGGTACTGTCTCCTGCTTTAAACCATGTGTTGGTAACGGTACAGATGTCCGTATTCTGGAGGGTAAGGAGTGCTTGGAGTGAGCCTATCTTTTTATTTAGGACTCCTGGTATTGAGCAGTAATACCTTGAGGTTCAATTTGGCATTGCATTAAAAATGCAGTGCAAAGGTTTCATGGAGACCAGTCCAAGATCTTTACTTCCTCAACTGTTTTTAAAAGTTCCAAAGTTCAAAATGCTCTCCATTCATAACCTGTTATCTGTTATGCTCCCTGTGATGATATGAGGTAGTACCATCTGTGCCAGGGAGAGTAGGGCAGTGCAAGTGTAACATATGCCAGTATAGGTAGCTGGAGGTTTGTAAAGAATTTTATGTCATTTGACTATCACACTGATTTGTATAGTTGCTTGTGTTAAAAATGCATCAGCAGTGGGTCCTGCTAGACAGAAAATAGATATACATGTATGTCAGACAGTATTATTATAACTGATTGAATGTATATGTTTTAACAGAGAATTCTGGGAGGGAAGAGATTAATCTCAGTCCAGCTAATTTTGAAAAAAAAAAACTTTGAAAATTAAATGGGTTAGGCCATAAAGATTTTATCATACAGATCTGATTGCAACCAGAGACAAAAATGTTTGGGCAAACCCAGATTAGGAATTTTATAAATCCCTATGTCACAAGATGGGTTGCCAACTGGCTCACTGACAGAACCCACACTGTGAAAGTAGCAGACTCCAAATCTGACTTCAGATCAGTGACAAGTGGAGTACCACAGGGTTCATTCCTGGGTCCACTCCTGTTTGGTATCTACTTCTCTGAAGTACAGGCTAACACAGAAGGTTTTTGGCTAATGAAGTTCGCAGATGACTGCAAACTAGGAGCCATAATCAAAACTCCTAACAATGTGGACATCCTACAAAAGGGCCTCACTTAGACAGATGCCTGGTGTCAAAGCCATGGCCTCAAGCTGAAAGCCAAAAAGTGCATTGTCATCCCCTTTGGTAAAAACTCTGTACCCATGAACTACAACATAGGCGGTAGTATACTTAACACTGAAAGTGTGATGAGACCTTGGGACACAGGTGGACAGTAGTCTCTCCTTTGATAATCACATCACCACAGTAGTCAGGAAATCCTTCTACGTGGCACACCTCATCACAAAAGGTTTCTCATCCAGAAAAAAAGAGGTCATTATTCCCCTCTACTTATCACTCATTAGACCCATTATAGAGTACAATGCCCCTTTTGGTATGTACCTCACAAGACATCTACAACAACTGGAAAGGCCGCAGAAATACCTCACAAAGAGGATTACTGGCCTCAAACAGATGCCCTACACAGACCATCTCAAAAAACTCCAGCTTTACTCCGTCGCATATCACCTACTCAGAGGTGATCTCTCCCTAACATACAAAGCTATGTCAAACCCAGAGCTGTTAGACATGCTCCACTTAAAGAAATCCCAATCCCTCCGAGCTACACGCTCTAGGGACCTAAACCTTGTCACCACAATAAACAGAACATGCCGGAGGGATAGATTCCTGTCCCAGAGACTTCCCATACTCTGGAATAAACTACCTATCTATATCAAACAAAGCTCCTCATTAGCACTCTTCAAGAAAAATCTTGATGATTGGATGGGAATTAGGAAATTCACCCTGGGGATCACCTCTGTGGCTCTGCTCGACAGTTGCACAGGAAAATAATTTTCTTGGGTGGCAAAAGCCAGGGTACCTTTTTGGCTGGGCTTGTATAGGCCCCAGGGCCGATAGCCTAGTACCTACCTATGAACCTATGAATACACTCGAACTTCTACATTTATGGTAAGTGTACATAACTGTACTATCCCTCCACACCACATGCTCCAGAGGCCTTAACCTCAATACCACAATCAACAGAACATGCCGGAGGGACAGGTTCATAACCCAGAGACTGCCCATGCTCTGGAATAGACTTCCCATACATGTCAAGCAGAGCACCTCACTGGTCTTCTTCAAGTGAATTCTTGATGAGTGGATGGGAATTAGAAATTTCACCCTGGGGATCACTGCGGTGGCTCTTCTTGATAGAGGCACTGGGAACTAACGCTGGGCGGCTTGATGTCAGGGCACTTCTATGGGCTAGGCTTGTAAAGGTTCCAGGGCCATGATTATGGCAAGCTGACAAAGAACCATTTGGCGAAGGTGTGTGAAACCAAAGGACTGGTGCATGCCAAACTGACTAAGGAAGAAATTATTTCAGCTTTAATCACAGCTACAGCATGGACTGACAGCCAGTCTGTTGATGGGGATGTGCAGCCTTCAGAAAAAGGGCAATTCTTTTCTTCAGAGGACTTGAAAACCCATTTGGAGTTAGAGACTTGAACTGGAAGCTAAACTTTTGGTATTAGAATCAACAGAGAAACTGCAACATTTGGAGGCTGAACAAAATGAGAGACTGCAGCAGGCAAAACAGGTGGAATTAGAATCAGCAGAGAGATTGTGGCATTTGGAGGTCAAAGTGAATGAGAGACTGTGGCATTTGGAGGCCAAAGAAAAGCAGAAACAGTGAGAGAAATGCTACCTCTTCTTCAGGGTTTTGGAGGTAATGGGGAGGGGAATAACTGAACCCCAGAAGCAATAAAGTCAGGACATTTCTTCCACAGTTTACAGAATGGGATAATTTTGATAGTTTTATTCATATCTTTGAAAAAGCATAAAAACAGTATAATGTTGGCCATGGGCTGTGTGTATAGTTCCTGGCTCCCTTACTCCATGGTAAAGTTGTAACTGCTGTCAGACAATGATAAAGTTAAACAGTGTTTATCAGAATGTTTTAAGTTAACACCTGAAGCTTACAGAAAAAAGTTTCATGAGCATAGACACAAGGCAGGTAAAAGTGTATGTGATTATATTGCTGAGTTAAGTACTTATTTTCATAGGTGGGGGAGTGGGTGTCAGATCACCAGTTTTGAAAGGCTAACAGACCTCTTGGTGAGGGAACAAGCTTTAGCACTTTGCCTGAGGACACGGGAATCTGGTTGGCAGACAAGGAGTGGAACTCTGAAAATGAACTGGGGAGAAAATGGGATATGTACTTAGCGAGCAGGGCACCACTGCATGAGAAGGGGATACCCAGTGCTGCACATGGATATAAGGGAACTCATCGTGGACAGCCTAAACCACCCCAACAGAGTCCTCCAGTAACAGGGGAAGTCACTACTTTAGGTACATGGCCAGGATCAAGGATTATATGTCTTAAATGTAATCAGAGGGGCCATGTATTGTACAAATGCCCACTGAAGCAAGGTAGGGAGCAAAAGATGAGGGAGCTGGCAAGTGGGAATAACAGCATGCCAGTGGTAAGTTGTATGGAGACAACACGGGTAAAAAACTATCACCAGAGTTTGTATCCTATCTTGGATGAAAGACAGGCCACTACTAAGAGAGAGACAGCCTCTGAAATAACCATTGTGAAGCCTACAGTGGTTAAAAAGGAGCAGTACTTGCTTGGGCAGTCCAAGCTTTAGGAGGGACCCCATTACAAATACATGTGGCCAGGGTTCACCTTGACTGGGAGGGTGGAAAAGGAAGCAATCAAGTAGGTATGTTTGAGGATATCCCTGCAGATGTCTTGATAGGGAATTAATTTCATAATGCAGTACCTTGTGTGCATGCAGTTACACACAGTCAGGCTTGGAAGCAGGCATGTGTCTCTGGTAACCTGTGGGAGACCCAGACAGACCCCATACCTGAATCTGGGGCTGGTGATATGCCTATTTCTGGGAGGGACCTACCCTGCATCACTAAACCTGAAAGTGAGACACAGCTGCTAGTAGGTACTGATGTTCCCATGGACAGGTTGACTGCAAGGACAAAGGTGAGTGGTAGTACCCAGGCTGACAGGGAGGCACGGCTGTCAGAAGATACCAGGCCTCCTGTGGAAAGGGAACTGGGAAGGGTCACAAAGGTAGACTTGAGACAGACTCAGCTTTTGGACCCTAACTTACGAGGCTTGGGGGAGGTAGCTAAGGAGGCACCTGATTCTCAAGGAAAAGGGGAGTCAGTAATACTGGAACAAAGGGTTACTGTATAGAGAGTGAACCCCTAAGGGAGAGCTTGTGGGTGAGGTAATAAGATCAATTGGTAGTGGTCAAACCCTACCATCTGGCACTTCTAGGCATAGCCCTTGACATTCATTTTTGGAGGTGATATGAGCATAAAGCCTACTAAGAGACATATTTTGCAGAAGTTTTATTGGCCTGAGATTGCAAGGGATGTAATAGGGTACTGCAGGACCTGTGAGCAGTGCCAAAAGGTAGGCAAGGCAGGAGGGAAGATCAGAGCTCCTTTGATGCCTTTGCCTGTGATTGAAGAGCCATTTCACAGGGTAGCTATGGATATTGTGGGGCCTCTGAGTACCCCATGTTCCACAGGAAAGAAGTATATCCTGGTGGTAGTAGATTATGCTACTAAATACCCAGAGACGGTGGCTCTGTCCTTCATTGAGGCAGAGAAGGTGGCAAGTACTTTGTTAGAGATTTTAAGCTAGATAGGTTTCCTGAGAGAAATAGAGACCGACAGAGGTGCCAGTTTCATGTCAGACCTACTAGCTTATCTGTCGAAGGGTTTTGGGGTGAAGCACCTAAAGACCACCTCCAGACTAATGGTCTAGTGGAGAGAATAAACTATACACTAAAGACCATACTACAGGCATTTGCAGACCATTTTTAAGAGAGGGCGGTACAAATATTTGCCCCATCTGTTATTTGCATATAGCGAGGTACCCCAGGATTCCATAATTATTCACCTTTTGAGTGGCTGTATGGGTATAGGGTGAGGGAACTTTTAGATTTGATTTGTGATGAGTGGGAGTGTGTATGTAAATCCCACAAGGAGTCTGTTGTGGCACGTGTCCTAAACTTCAGGACAAGGCTTAGGGAGCTCATGGGCTTGACCCAAGAGAACCTAGCAGGAGCCCAACAACAGAAAACATCTGGCATGACAGGAATGTTAGAGCCCGAGAATATGCTGTGGTACAGCAGGTTGTGGTGCTCATTCCTGTCAGATGCAGCAAGCTGCAGGCACATTGGGTGAGACCCTTTGAAGTGGTAAGGAAGGTCAGTGATATTAATTACATGGTAAATCTGCTAGGCAGGAGGCAAATGGAAGGGTTAACCATTAAGCCCAGTAAGTGACAGGTGGGTATGGCATAGGTTTCCTACCTGAGACATAGAGTGCAGAGTGGTAAATCAGGCTAGAACTTGCCAGAGTGGAAGCTATTGAAGTGTGGCCTGCCCCTGTTACCAAAAAGCAGGTGAGGGCATTCTTGGGGACAGCAGGTTACTATAGAAAATTTGTTCCCAGTTATAGTACAATAGCTGCTCCCCTCACAGACGTGATGAGGAAAAACAGGCCAGATAAGGTAGTGTGTACCCCAGCCTTCTAGCAGGCATTTCAAAAGCTTAAAGGGGCTTTGGGAGGACGTCTGTGTCAGCCAGTCCAGGTTACAACAAAGAATTTGTTGTGCAGGTGGATGCTTCAAACCTTGGGATGGGGGCTGTACTCAGCCAGGTTTTCTCAGAGGGAGAAGAGCATGCAGTTATGGGAAGAATGTTATGCAGCTGTACAGGAAGAATGTCTAGCCATAATATGGGCACTGCAGAAATGTCAGCATTATCTGAATGGAAAGAAATTCACTGTGGGTACAGACCACAATCCCTTAACATGGCTAAATTGTGCCAGCTAGCAAAATGCCAAATTATTAAGGTGGAGCCTAGGGTTGCAGACATACAACGTGACAGTGCAGCACCATAGTGTGGCCAGCAGTGTCAATGCAGATGGGCTGTCAAGGCAGGGTGTAGGTTACTGTGTTCCCTGACAGGCCCATTTCTCTTAATCAAAGTTTTTCCAGGGTCACTTAAAAAACTACCTTGAATCTTCAAAGGGAGGAGAGATGTGATGATATGAGGTAGTGCCATCTGTGCCAGGGAGAGCAGGGCAGGTGTAACATATGGCAGCATAGCTAGCTGGTGTTTTGTAAAGAATTGTATGTCATTTGACTATCACACTGATTTGTACAGATGCTTATGTTAAAATGTATTTGTAAAGTTGCTTGTGTTAAAAATGCGTCAACAGTGTGTCCTGCTGCACAGAAAAGAGATATACATGTATGTCAGGTAGTATTATTATAACTGATTAAATGTAGATGTTTTAACAGAGAATTCTGGAAGGGAAGAGGTTAATCTCAGTCCAGCTAATTTTGAAAAATAGGTTGAAAATTAAATGGATAGGTTTAGGCCATAACAGTTTTATCTTACAGGTCTGATTGCAGCCAGAAACAAACATGCTTGGGAAAACCAGGACTAGGAATCTTACTGCATTGTCCTTAAAGGTGAACTAATTGCTACCCTGGTAGGGTGAACGTTTTTGAAATTGTCTTATAGCTTTCAGATGCTGCAACAGATCTTAGCAAAGCTCTAGGTGTGCATTGTACCAGAGTCAGATGAGATGTGATGTCATTCTATAACCAGCACTGTAATGATTCTTCAGATATTATTGAGAGATAGGATGGAACTCTTGCAGCAACACTTTGTCTTCTGGAACCTGACAGAAAAGCTCTGTCACAGATATCTCACACAACCACATTCCTTATCTTGCCTTGCTGTAGTAAGCAACTCAACACTAATCATCCTGCCTTGCTGTAGTAAGTAACTTAACTAGGGAACAGTAATTCTTTAGTCAGTCAGGAAAATATAGTAAGATTACTTAAATATTATTTTTCGGCATCTATATGACTCTATCCAACTGTGTTATTTTTTATATCTCCTGTGATTGAAACTCTGATGTTTACTGTAACTAGATATTCAGTATTGTCATGTTTTCTGTTTTATTGTTAATTATTTCTATACCTTTCATTGTGGCTGTTTTTTTAGAGAATACTTTTAACATCTTGAGAGTATTTATGCTTATTTTGGTGACACTGTGGCTGCTATTGAAAGCCTTGCTACATTGGTCAAACTCTGCCATTTGTATTAGTATTAATTTTACTCAGTAGCCTTCTAAGAGCCTTAGAGTAGCTAACTAGTGGTAGGGTAATTTCCTTATTGTTTGGGGGGAGGGGGCACAGCTGGTAAATCTGTGGCAGCTTTCGTGTGTGTAAAAATCAAATATCCAAGTGTGTGCATCAGCTAATTGGAACCCGGGACCCAGAGCTCCAAAATGGTCAGTGTGGAGTCTTGTTTGGGCCCTGGCGAGAGAGAGAAAGAGTCCAGCCCCAGGTCTGGAGTGTGCTCATTGTGTGCTCTTAAGGGATATTGTGCTTGGCGCAGAGACCTGCATTTGAAAATACTATGTGTATCCATTTTTGCTCCTAGTGGCCATTTCTCACCAGTGTCAGTGGTGAGGACTGAGGTTTCTTGATTACTGGCCCGGAGTAGGGACTGTCGCACCTCCTTTGTTTTTTTTTTTTTTTGCAATTCTGTCTGTAAAGGATGCTTATTACATTCCATTAGGCACATATTTTAATCACCTCTTAAGATTTTCTTTGTCTGGATTATATTTTCAGTTCTCTGAATTGAGTTAACCACTCTCTAAGGGTGTTTACAAAGTATCTAGCTGCAGTGATAGCATATTGCAGACTGCAGGGTATTCACATTTTCCTTGGTTAGACAACTTGTTTTTCTTTGCAGAATCTTTTTCAAAGTGCCAGGTGTCTGTCATTTGGGTAAGAGATCTTGCTTGCAAACTGGGTTTCCAGGAGACCATTCAAAATTTGTCTAATTCAGTACCAAAGAATATTAGTCTCAGGGTGTCTCCTGGATAACATCTATTCAAAGAGCTTTTCTCCCACAGGAAACAGTAGATCTATATCTAAATCTATTCTTGAATTTTTCCACTCAGTTCAGGACTTCAGCAAGGGAATTTTTCAGGATTTTAGGATTTGTGGCATCTTTGATGCTAATGATTCCTTTAGCCAGGTCTTACATAAGAAAAGTTCATTGGTTCCTAAAATCTTTATGGTGTCAACTTCAACACCACCCCCACATTTTACAAAAAGATTTTGAAATTTGTAAAAAGGGAACTGCTTTATTAGAGAAACCAGTTTTATCTGAATACAAGTCTTCCATTCTCCCTTCCAGATCCTCTTTAGTCTGTAACAGCAGGCACATCAGACTTTGCTTGGGGGGCTGTGCCTTTTGAAGGGAAAAGTGCAGGGTCTTTTGAATTAAAAGATCAAAACATACAAACAAAACATACAAACATCAAAGAGAGGGCAGTAATAAATGCACTCAACTCTCTCAATTATCTTTCATATTCAGGACTTCTAGAAGTAGTCACAGACAACACTACAGTGATCTAGTACATAAATAAGGGGATTTGGATAATATCCTTTGTGCAGAGTAGCCATAATATCCTGTGATACAGCAGTTCAGCACAGTCTCCCTTTACGCACTTCTTAACATTTGGGGTAGACAAGCTGAGTAGATCCATGACAAACCCTCAAGAATGGAAATTGAATTGGGGGTACTTTCAGGATTTGATCCATCTATTGAGAACACTTCAGATACATCTGTCCCCCTCAATTCACAACAAGCAACTGGAAAAATTCTAATCCGGGACTCCTTGTAAGCAGGCCTGAAAAATTATGCCTTCTCATTTCCTTGGATGGGAATGTTCCTGTATGTTCTTCCAATGATACCCAGGGTCATTCTGAAGCTTCAGAAAGACTCTAAATGTCCGTGGACAGTTACCACAAGCTTTCTCACACAGACTGGACCTACTGACACAAAAATAGGTTGTTTGCTACACCATAACTTGAAACAACTTCAAATGACTGTGTGCATGATATAATTTTAATACCTTTTAGGAATTGATTTTTTAAGCATGTGCCAAAGTTATTAAATGAAACAAAGAAATTTACTACTAGGAAGTAATATATTTAAAATGAAAAATATATATTTTTTTATTGAGGTTATATTAACAAGAAACATACTTTTAGGGCTAACATTTCTTTGGTCTGCAATGTATGGTGGGTATTTATTTCCTGGCTTTTCTTATTCTTTTATCAAAGTTCATCTTTAAGCCATTGCAGGATGTTCACCTATGGATCCCATTATCTCATTCTTTTAATGCCTGTTCATGTTAAGCTGTTTTTGAAGGGGGTTCTACATACCTCTCCACCTAGAAAGCAAGTGGTTTCTCCTTTGGACCAGCTCTTCAAGCTGATTTTCAGGCTCTTAATATGGTAAACAGTGCTGCTGATTGCTCCGACTTTTGCAAGAAGAGTGTCTGCAAGTTCTTAATGGTGGGTTAAACTTATCTAATTTTCCACAGTGATAGGGTGTCTTTAAGAATGAAACCTTCATTTATCCTTAAAGTGGTATTCGAGTTTACTTTGAGCTAAGTGATCCTTCTCCTTGTCTTCTTTCCAGAACCTAAAATTGAGAGAGGAAGGATTCTTTATATTGTGGATGTCCACAGAAAACATGGATACTATCATGACCAAACTGAAACCTCCAGAAATTTAAATATTTATTTCTTATTAAGGTAAGAAAAATGGCAACTAGTGTCATTTCCCTATAGCTGTCCCATTCTATTTCCTTTTGTTATTTGCACCATAACAAATCAGTTCCATGCAGTGTCAAGGCACATTCTACTTGGGCCTTGACTTCTGTAGTGGCTTTAGTAAAGGTGTAGACTCTATAAGTATTTTAGAAGAAGCAGTTTAGTCCTCTGTATATAGTTTCACAAAGTATCACAAACTAAACTTTTTTCCAGGTCTAAAGCATATAATTTTCCAGGGCTCCTGGAACCTTATCTTTCCTTCTCCCAAACTTTTTAAGCTTTAGTGTTCTTCCCAAGTAGCTTAGGCCACTACAACAGTGAATCTAATGATCAACATAGTACAGTTGTTTTTAAACGTACCATGACAGTAGCTGTTCATATAGATCACTGCTGCAGTAGTAAATACCTTCCTCCATCCCCCTTATTTTGTATGATTTTGTTTACCAGGGTGAGGACATTGATTTTTATATACCTAGCACTGACCTGTTTGAGGGCTCTAACATCCTTTTTTCAGGTAGCATGAAAGCTCTAACTGGTGTGGAGCCCAAACTGCTGAAATTTTTCTCTTCCCTGCTGAAGCCATCAATGGACTGGGTGCATGGAAGGCACCCTATTTGGAAGCTGACCAGCCATTATATCCTGTGTAGAATAACCCATATAGCTTAGGCTACTGCAGCAGTGATCTTTTCAAACATCTGCTGTTATGGTTAGTTTACTTACATTACTCTATTTTCCTGGTTAAAATCATCTATAAGTGAAAACTGTGTTGATCAGCTTTTTCACCACTTGGGAAAATGCAGTTTATACTTTCTTCTTCTTGGTTCAGTAGAACAAAAGGGATAGCTCTGGATGTAGTCTTCATCTAGTGGTATGATTCATTACAAGATCTTAATTCCACTTTTTACTGCAAAATTCATGAAGGGAAGACCACAGTTTACTTTTGTTGTCCCCATGGTGACCAAGCAACATGTGGTTTCATATTTTCATATCTCTGGCAGTATAGACAGCTCACGCAGTTGAAGCCAGGATGTCCTCATTGTTGAGACAACAGCTTGCTCTGTATCTGGACCTGACTTCTGTATAGATCCTTTTTTATTACCATCTATACCATCTGGTGTCTCAGTGGTTACTCAGACTTCTAGGAAGCCTTTCTCTCCTCAGGCCTATGCTTATTGGTGAAAAACATGTGCGGTTTGGGTGGAAGAGTACTGTATATTTCCTGGTCTTTTAGCTTTCAGATGACCTTGATTTAACTCAGATTCACTACGTTTTTTACTTCAGTTACTCAGTGGTGTTGCTGTATGTGTCTCATATCACTGTATAACATAATATGGTAGATGGCAGAACTATGTCCAGCACTGGCTGTTCAAGCAGTTATGTAAAGGAGTGCTGCTTTTCCATGCATCTTCAAATAACTACTTTCATCATGGAATTTGAACTTCATTGCTGATGAATGTAACTGTCCACCACTGGAGCCTGTCAACTGTATGACATTGAAATGCATTTTTTGGAAAATGCTTTTCCTGAAGGAGATTGCCTCTGTGCTTCTAGTCTTAGAGCTGCAGACCCTTATGTGTTGAGATCTATATCCAGACTTTCACAGAGATTAGTGTCCCTGAGGATGAAACAGTAGATCATTCTTATAAGTTATCCATAAAGACAACCCATCTTGATGGATGTTGAGTTTGAATTTTCCTTCTGTCAGTATTCCCCATCCTTAATGCTTGCCAGTGACAATATACATTATGATATTATGTATTAGCTACATAACCACACATATCCTTCATGCCATTCAGTTCACCCCCTAATCGCCATAAGCAAATTTCTTGCACAATTTTATAGTTTCTTGCACAATTTTATAGGATTCCAGTCAATTAAGGCCAGCTGCAAGATATGTGCATTCAGACTGAAAGATGGAGAGTATTCATGATCCATTAAGGAGGGCCTTGTTCATAGATAATTGATTAATTTCTTTTTAAATTAAAAGCCTATTCAGTGTTACAGTATGATCACAAAATAAATAGGCATAAAAAGAATTTAAAACTGAGTACCCTATTTGAGAGCAGTATGAAATGTAATATGCCAGGCCAAAAAATGTAAGAAATGCTTGAAACCAGTGAGCATTTGGGATGACCTCAACCAACCTGATAAGAGTTTCCAAAGTAAGACCTCTGAAAAGCAAAGGAATATTCACTGGGAGGCATATCACTGATCAGAGAATGTGGAGAGGAGGAGTTGACCCTAGACGCTACCCTCTAAGTGTATCTAGAAAGTTATTAGGCCAACTATTGACCAAGAACAACCCTGCTATGATATTGGCCAACAGATCCAAGTAAGCATGGATACCTCAAACAATCCAGTATAATCCCTTGATGAATTGTGTCAAATTCTGAAGGAAAAAAAAACAGGAAGCACTAAGATTCCATTAAAGCCTTTCTATGGATCATTTGCTTGTGCTTTTGCTGTTTCTATTTATAGTCTGTTTGACTGTAGAAGTACTGAGATCAAATAAGAATGATGATCCCCCGTCATAAGAAAATCATTGAATACCCTACCGAGGACAGTCTCTTAATGATGTCTCTTGTAAAAACCAGATTGGAGGAAACACAAATGATGTCACTCAAGTACAAATCTAGCTGTGTATAGATGACCATTTCAGGAACTTACCAATAAATGGAAGGTTTGATACAAGTCTATAGTAGTCCAAATCAGATACCTCTAGAACAACTTTCTTAAGTATAGGACTGACCAGTGCCTCTTTTGAGTCTGAAGGAAAAATTTCCCTCCTTAACTAAATATGTAGTGATCTGATAGAAAAATGGACCCAGTGCCTTCATACCAAATGTAACCAGCATGGTAGAGTAAGAGTCAAATTCACAAGCAGGCATATGCATTCTGGAAACTGGTGAGGCAAAATCATCATAATCTGTAATACTAAACCTCAGACCCCTACCTAGCTGATTATCCTCATGACATCTAAAGCAAACAAGGCTGTTACAGCATCAATTATCATCAATCCCCTTTTTCTCATATTTCCATGTGGTTGGGGCATCACATCAGCTATCACTATGTTTATCAATTCAGATCCACTCTCCAATTTTTTGAGAAGTCAAACCGGATACTATAATAAAGGACCTGTTAAATCTAACATCAATGACCCTTGATGGTCCTGTGGTTGGTTTGATTACAAAGCAGAAAACAAAACACCCCAACAGAAGGAGTTCAAGAACCACACTACAATCAGCTAGAAGGCAGAAAACTGAGCTAAATACCACCCCAAAACAGACTGACTTCAAAAATTACACAGGCAACAATTCTTAGGATCATATGATCATGGGCGATTACTAGGCTGTTGACCTAGAGGTCATTTCAAGCCTAGCCATTTCATCCCAATGTAATATACCATAGAGATGTTAGTTAATACCCAAGATTACATTTAGAAATAGCTGCCCATGTCCAGGAGGGTTGTGGGAGCTATTCCCAGTAGGAATTTAATTTATGATGCCCTATCCACTCATCCAGGTTCCTCTTGAGCAGTGTCATAGAGATGCTCTGGTTCACATGAATAGGTAGCCTATTTTAAAGATGCAGAAGTCATTGGGAGATAAATCTGTCCCTCCAGCATGTCCTGTTTAAGTTGCAGGCCATATTTAGGTCCTTGGAATGGGTACCCCTAGTCCCGTTTGATTGACAGATATGCAGCAAGTTCATTAGGTTTGGGTCTGAGGTTGCTCTGTAGGCCAGGCATAAGTCTACCCTAAGAAGTCTATACAATATAGAGTATGGTGTAGTGACTGGGACTTTAGTCAGTCTGTGTACGGCACATGCTGGAGTCCCTTGATCTTCTTTAGAAACCTCTGAGGTCTCTACAGTTGCTGCAGGTGCTTTGTATGGTACATGCCAAATGGGGTATTTTACTCAATTATGGGCCAGATTAGTGCAGAGTGTAGAGGGGTTATAACCTCTTTTGCTTTTGAGGTGATGCCTTTACTAAACAAATGTGCTATGTAGAAAGCCTTCTTTACTACAGTAGACACATGGTGGTCGAAGTTAAGGTCACAGTCAGTTTGTGATCTTAGGTCCCTTACTACTTCCTAGGTACTTAGGCAATTGTTGTTGATTTGATAGTGTTAAGGGACATTTTTTTGTGCCGAAGGAAATGATGATGCATTTGTTTGCATTCAGTTTGAGGCGTGACTAAGACACCAGTTGTTGGTTTGCATAAGACCATTCTGGAGTATACCGACATCATTTGGGGATTCAGTAATTGCACTCAGTTTGCAATTATCTGCAAACTTGGTCAGCCACAACCCTTTAGTTTTGACCTGACCTTCTGAGAAGTATATACCAAACAGTAGGGGGCCCAGCACTGATCCTGTAATACCCTGCTGGTAACAGGTCTGCTGGTTGATGTGGATTATCCCACTTTGGTAGTGTGTGTCCAGTTTGTGAGCCAGCTGGCAGCCCATCTTACAATGAAGGGGTTTACATTCAGTTTGCTAAGCTTATCAGTAATGTAGAAGTGTGGGTTTGTGTCAGACGCCTTTGCCAAGTTGAGGTATGCTGTGTGCACAGATTTGCCTTGTCAATAACCCTAACATTTTCAAAAAAAATCACCAGATTTAATATGCAGAATCTGCTTTTGACAAAGCCTAATTAGGTAGCATCCAGGGTTTGGGGGTCATCTATGTCTTTATTTATGAGGTCCATAGTGAATACATTCCATGGCCTTGCAGATGAGGCTGGTTAGGCTTATGAGTCTGTAATTCCCCGGGTTTGTGGAGGGGAATAACTGTTGCTGTTCTCCATTCTGCAGGAACAAAGCCTGTGGTTAGACTATGATTGAAAAGGGTACTTAATGGTGATAAGCACTCAAAAGTCACAAGTAAATCCAAGAACAGAGCGCAATGGGCTAATAGAGTGAACGAAAAGTTTTCTGTGTAGTGCGTAATAAAAGCGTTAATGAGTTTTCTGTGTAGTGCGTAATAAAGCTGAGTTTTTTAAAAGCGTTAATGAGTTTTCTGTGTAGTGCGTAATAAAGCTGAGTTTTTTAAAAAACAGCTTTTCGTTCACTCTATTAGCCCATTGCGCTCTGTTCTTGGATGTACTTAATGGTGATGCTAATTCATGTTTTAGTCTATTTAGAAGACAGCATGGGATGCCATCTTTTCCCACAGAGGCTGTGATTTTTGCCTTGGACAAGGCTTTGATGACCTGTTCAGATATTTGGGGTTGGGGGAAGTTTGGGTGAAGGTTTGTGATAGGTTTGGGGGGGATAAGGGAGTGATATTTTCACCAAACCTATCTGCTAGCAGGTTTACTATCTCTGTGGGGTCAATGTGTATGATACCGTTGGTCACTAGTTCTGCACATGCTTGGGCCCTACCTTTTAAGCTATGTATACAGCTGTAAAAGGCCTTATGGTCATCATTGGCTGTGCTTGCTGAGTTTTTCTCAAAGAAGCTCTTAGAGGATTTGACAAGTTTTCTTATTTCCCTATTGAAGCTGAGGAGGGTGCTTTTACATTGTTGGGGTCACACCTTTGTTTTCTTAGACAGCAACGTTTTGCATTTATTGTAAAGTTTATTGATGCTGGATGTCCACTATGTTGGCTTGTTTTTACTTGGGGCTCTGGCTTTGATTCTTTGTAGTACAGACGAGTATATACACTTATGCAAGTGATTGTACAGGGCTGTAGTGTAAGCTTTGGTGTACTTGCCACTTATAGCTGGTGGTGGGGCTTGGAATGCATTTATACCTTTACCTAGGAGGGTATAATTTGCCTTGGTGAAGTTTTTTAGTCTGTTTTCACCCATTGTGAGTTCTGGTGTTAGTGTCAGCTTGGAGGTGATTGATTTGTGGTCAGATTTAACTAATGGAGGGTCCAACAGTTGCAGTAGTGCATCTGTTTGATATGTTAGTAAGGACCAGATCTAGTATGTTTGTTCCTCTTATTGCATTTGAGTTAAAAAAGTCAAGGAACTTTTGCGCTAGTGAGTTAGGGCTAGTGTAGGTTTCCCATTTGGTGGTGAGATAATTGAAATCCCCCATAACCAAAGTGTTCGGTAATATTTGAATTGTCTCCAGGTGGTCAAATAGGTTTTGTGCACGTCATGACCCATGGAGGGGGATCTATAACTGGCTATGACTTGAATGGGGGTCTTGCCCACCATAACCTGAACTTGGAGTAACTCTGTGGAATTTTCCAGTCTAAGTAGATGAGAGGTGAATTTATCTGTGATATTGATAGAAACACTGCCTCCTTTGGTTCCCATATGTTAATTTTGTGGTCTGAAAGTGTGGAAGACATTGTAGCCTTGCAAGGCCGAGGTACTGTCTGAGGCCTTGAACCAGGTATCTGTGACTGCACAGACATTTACATCTTCCAGTGACAGAAGTGCTTCCAGGGTGTGCAGTTTTTGGTTTAAGCTCCTAGTATTTAGCAGCATGACTCTTATTTTGGCAAATTTCACGTCAGTAAGTTTGTTTTCGAGACCTTGCCTAAAAAAGGCACTATGGGGAAGGCAAGAACCTTTGCCAGGAGCTGAAAGCCTAGAGGTGCCAAGTGCAAATCGTCTCTAGCAAAGCAGCAAGGTTTGTCAACCATGGCTCCCCAGGTTGACAGGAATTGGATCCGTTTTGAATGACACCAAAAGCTAAGCCAATTATTGAAATCAATAATTTTTCTGTTTATGCTGTGGCATCATTCTGGTGAGGGGGTAGTATGCTGCTCAAGGCTAGGGACATACCTGCCTGGGACATGTACTCAGAGAGCTCAGTCATGTCTCTCTTCTTATAGTCCAGTGAGGTATGTCTCAGGTCATTCACTCCAGCATGAACTATGAAAGAGTCATAATGGTATTTGTTGCTGAGAGACCTGAGTGCATGCATGACCTGATGAGTCCTGGCACTGGACAGGCAGCTGATTGTGACTTTCTCCTTGTCCATCCTGGTGAGTGGGACATCTATGTGTCTCACTATTGAATCTCCATTGACTAGAAAAGTTGGTTTTGAGTGTTATGCCTTAAGGGCTTGGTAGGTGAGACACTGTTGTTACTATGTGTCATGGGTGCTGTGGGAACTGTGTAAGTTGTAGTGGTCTTGTGTTTTGGAAGTCCCTGGTGTCTCACTAGGAGAGAACCTCCACGAATGTTGATTTTTGTGTTAAATGCGTACTGTGTGCATGTGTAGTGGCAGGTGGGTTGACATCCTCTTCCATGTTACTGTTTTGAGTGTGAGAGAGCATGGATTCAAGATTCTTGGTTTAGATATATATCTCACAGTCTCTACTAGAGTGAGTTATTAGTAGAGAGTTGTCGGTGTATATGAGGCAATTGCTATACTGCTTCAAGAGACCCTAGTCAACAAGACTGGCAGGAGAAACAAAGGTAGTCAAACTGTCCATAAAGCTGGGTTTAAAACTGTTATCATTAAGGGGGGGCTTTTCAGGATCAATCAAGGTGGAGCTCAATGGATGGATATTTCTGCCTGGGTTTTTTTTTTGGTAGTTTAATAGGTTTCAGCTCACTAGCAGTGTTCCTTTGACAGGAAAAGTATTAACAATGAGGGCTACACTAATATGCTACAGCTGTATCTACAGAGGAGTAGACTAGATATCTCATGTTCGCAAAGACTCCAGTGGAACACTTTGACCTACCTTCCTCTGCCTTTGTGTGAATGGAATTTAAACCCTTCACTTGGTAGGCATTTGGGGATTAACCAATAGATTCCAACACCAAAGCCTACTTGTGGCTGTCCCCCACAGTACTAGTGGGAGAAAGACATGCCCTCATTCCATTCATTTAACATTCCCATTGATAAATGAGGAAGAAGGTCATGATAAGAGTCCCCATCTAAAATGGTGAAAAAGAAAGGGGGGCTATCTGTAGAGGTGGTTCAGATGACTTACAATGTTAAAGAATCAGGACAGTCAGACCTGTCAGGATGTGGAGTGCCTTCAGTCAGATTTCCACTCCATAAGGCCCAGAATTTGTGGATACCCAAAGCATCTTACTTAATTATTACACAGTAATATTGATCCCACGAAGACATACCTCACTTGAATGCAGTCAGAAGCTATGCATCAGCCCAGCACTTCCTCAGCTGGACCTAGGCATGGCCCAGCAAAGTGGGGCCATTATCAAGAAGCAAAGCACAGCAAATGCCTTCACCCCCATATTAAAGAGGAATTAAGAGTAACAAGGCCCTGAAGGAGAGCTTCTAAGTCAGCAAAAGCAGCACAATGCACCTTCACCAAGCTGTCAGCTTATCCAGGACCTGGGGGGGGGGGACGCATACCAAGAAGCAATACTGTCATGCTGGATATCAAGAAATCAGAACTCCTTCAAAGAAGAGGCATGACCTGTCCATGGGAAAGGGGATTTGCCCATATTATGGAGCTTACAAGAGAGGGCACATGTGTGGCTGACCTGGGGAGCAACCCACAACCTGACTTCCCTGCTCCAGTAGCCATTCTGTAGAAGGAGGAAATCTGAGGAGACTGGCCACAGACGTTGTTCACTTGAGGGAGAGCTAAAACCCAGGCCACATTGGAGTAAAGTGCCACCCAGGCAGGGAAGTTATCAGTATGAGGAAGAAGCAAACAAGAACCCCAACATCAGAGACCCAAAACAGACTTTTATCTTCAATGGGGGAGGGATATTAAATTAATAAGGCCTCCTGGCTAAGATATGTCAGTGTCAAGCCAGTGGCATTGGCACAGAGTGATAAAGCCCTCACTATGAACCATGTGACCCATGTTTAATTAGTGGCACAGGCATGTTGCTAGAGTTGGCATGGGAGGATGAGCTTTCCTATCCTGGGAAGAGGGGCAGAATGGGGCCAATCTATACAAGAGTTCCTCAGAGGAGGGGGTGATAATGCTGGGGGGGGGGTGATCCTATTATGTGTACTCAACTTATCAAGCTGAGAATGTCGTAGACTTCCTTAACAGGTACATTGAAGCATGCACATGCATGAGGAGATGTAGTGGACCCCAAGACACAGATTCCATGTGCCCACCACAAGAAAAGAGGCTAGTGCCGCAGAAAAGATTAAAAAAAAACATCCTTACTGTAACACAAGGATCTCCTTTGGCTGCCTGCATAATGGCCTCTCGAGATGGCTGTTTAACCTGGGCTGGGGATACCAGTACAGGAGAATGAATAGTCCAAGTCCAGCTGGGAAGTCTCTCTGCTGAGCCCAAATGTTCTCGACACTCAGTACTGAACTCAAATGCTCCCCATACTCCTTACTGATTGGTCTACACAAGAAGAGGGTAAGCAAGCCCCCCTTACTAACAGTGCCAGTTCAAGTTCATAAGAGGGGTCATTTTAATAGTATTTTTGCTCTTTATAAGGCACACTTCGCAATTGCTGTAGTCATAGCATATATACTTAGTATTCCATATATATATTTGTAAATATGTGTACACAGAGAGGAAATTCCCTTCTTCAGTAAAGGGGATGTGACATGCTAGATATTTGAGTTCTGTATTTTTAAGAGTAGAAGTAAGTTTGGGGTGTGAATCTCATGACCAGGATGGCTTATCTACGAGTGGACAAAGGGTTTTCTGATGAGGAATTTAATTTCAAAAATTAAATTTGTGGTGAATTTTACCACAGTGTGCTGTATTGCATGAACTGGCAGAATGCTTTTCTGGGATTTCCCCCTTTTCTCCATTTTGGTACAGCCATGTATTCAGTATATGTAATTTAGGGGAGATGGGTTGGGGAATACAGAATGTTTTGCCTCATTGCAAAAAAACTTTTTTTTTGTTAGGGTTTTCTTCATTTTTATCATTTTTGATATTCATCTTTCAGATTATGGTTAGCCAAAAAATCGTGGTTCATAGACTCATAGTTAAATCTAGGTTTTCAGGTTGATGTAAAGGCGTAATATGGAAGTATCTCTTTATATTCTTCTGTTTTATTTTTTTGTTTTGTTTTGCCACTGTGTGCTATCCTGAAGTATTGCCAAACCAAGTTATTTATTTTGCAAAGCTGGCATGCTGCTGCTTGTCAGTGGGATAGAAGTTCTCATATGGATTTCTATTCTGTGAACATCAGTGAGCATAAATCCCTGAGCAGAATGAGCAAGGTTCTGGCTTGGATCAAAATGCAAACATTTAGCTTGACCCTATTGCAGGAATGATATCTTTCTCATACAGAGCACTTGACATTAGATATGATTATAAATTGTTGGTAGCCTCTTCCCATAGTTTAGATAAAAAGTGAGAAACAGCCATTCTAATAGTTATATCATCTGAAATTGATGTGTATGGCATGCAGCAAAACAAGTAGAGCAGATTAATTGCAGTCATTAGGATACTTTGGCGAGGAGTTGCTCATTTTTTATCTCTGATCCCATAAGCATGGCAAAAACCATACATCCCCCTTTCTTCAGTTGTTGGACTGGACAGATGGGAAACTCATGCTGATGGGTAACTTTTCTAATTGTTTCACAAACCTAGCTGATACATACTCAAGTCCAAACCAAGACCACTTTTACTGAAGTTTTGATAGGCTTGTTTCAGCCACTAGCCTTAATGGATTGTGGCATGCATTTTAAACACCAAACCGTGCCTTTAAACTATTCCTTGTCTTTGATAAGTAATTGTTGTATTTACCAACTTAGACTAACTTTGATGTTGCCTAATCTCTTACTTCTGACTATGCTTATCATATTGAAATTAACCACTCCTGTCCAATTCCTACCCTCCCTGTAGATGCAGATTCCTATGCTATTACAACATTTGGAACCAGGCAAGTTACCCCAAACCTTATAGGATGAGATTAAAGAGGTACAGCTGCTATGTTCTCTCCCTACAAATGATGTGGAGATGTTAAATGCTACAGTGTGTCATAACTGCTGACCAGGTTTAACTGAGTGGATGATTAACATGGTGATAGCCACAAAGTCATACAAACTGAATAATAAAAATAGCTCCTCAGGATCCTGAAAATGGATTTAATGGAACATGAACCCCTGTAGACTACTTAGAAAGTAATTTCAGGCACAATTAATGCTGACTTTTTTCAGTTATATGTGCAAATCAAGCTGGATATTGGTAGCTTAAAATTTTGTACCTTTAATACTTGGGACAGATACTATTGAAGTTACCTTTTGGTAAATCCACAGCACTATTAGCATTCCACAGAGTTGTAGCCAAAATAATTGAAACTCTTGATGGTGTAAACATTAAAGACAATTTGCTTGCATGGAATTCTACCTAACAAGAGATCAGTATGAGACTGATTAAACTGCTATGTAGACTGAAATAAAATTGTCTGAAACTCAGCAAAAATAAATGATACATTTCTCTATTATATTTCTCATTTCTGAATGTGTCATACCAGATATTTAGAAAGTCAATATACAGAAACTACAAGACATCTGTTTTTATGTGATCCCTTGAAATAACTCTTTCAAACTTCATATCCAAATTAACCATGCTAGTTGTTTTTGGTCTTCAGATCAAGATAAGTTTTGAAATATTAAAAAAAGACTTGCTACATATTTGCTGTTTTTAAAGTTTTGTAATGTTTTTACATCAGAGTCGACTATCCAAACATCGGTTATCTGAAACATCAGTTATCCGAACCAGCCTTCCAAAGTTTTCGAGTAGGAAAACTCATAAAGCCTGAATATGTAAGCATTATATGTATTCACATATTTTTTGAGCTTGTAGCCAGCTCATATGTGAAAAATATTCTTTATTGTCCACTGGAATCGCTGAATGGTTGAAAAGTGTATTCTTGCCTGCAGAAAAAAACAAGATTTTAGAAGTTTTTTATCTGGTTCAATTATATGTTTCATTATCCAAACTACTCTAGGTCCCAGAGTTTGGATAATCGACTCTGTACTGTAAATAGTTAATCATCAGTTTCGTGACTGCTGGGTTTCATTTCAGTGGTAATGGAAAAGATAGATCAGTAGCATATATGCTAAGAATTTTAACTATGGCTTAAACAAGCTAAGCACAAACAAAGAAGTGTTGTCAGTTGTATGGCTCTCAAAATATTCACAACTTCATCCATGTCTAAGCATTAATGTAGAATGAGCCTACAAACCACTGCAAAACATTTCATGAAATCTTTGTACAAAGCTCCAGATAGGTTATAAAGAATGCTGACTTGCAAAGTATGATCTCAAGGTCCAGTATAAATCTAGGAAACAAGTATGTGTAGCCAGTGAACACAGCAAAGAATATTTGCAAGAAAACAGACTATCCGGTAGATCAGACCTCATATGTACTTTGGGTTGTCTCATATTTACCATGCTTGCTAATCAGCTGAATGAACTTAAGAACCATTCTCAAGAAGGTACAGAGTTGCTTTTATCTGTATGAACTTATAAATGGCTTGCCATAGCAAAATCTCATAAACATTTAGTTATGTCCATATACAGATAAACTTTTTTGCTTGCAAAGACTGTGTTTCACAGCAGGTACAAGCATTATTCTAAGACAGATGTGAAAAAATGTGATTCATATGTCAAGTCACAACTAGTCATAGCTAAATACAAGGGAAGAACATGTCATTGCATCTTGAGAGCTTGGTTTGAAAGTGTGAGATTTGTACTGCTTTCTGTATACAGAGTGCTACAAGAACTATGCTGCATGAAACTTCAGGATACATCTCCTGAATGTGACCCATGGGTGCAGGTCTCACATCTTCAGATGTGACCAAACTCAAATCCCAACTTATCAAGGGCAGACTAACTAGTGGAAGAATTTGGGAAGGCCAACTGATTGACAGAATTAGCCAAAGGAGGTCCAGGCACAAACCTGGCCACTGAGTACTTGACACTGTCAGCATATTGCTAAGCCACTAACGTGATGGGCTATGAGGAGACCTTATTTCTGTTCTCTGTGTAGAGCACTTTTGTAATATGGGATAGCAACTTTTTCCACTTTAGTATCAAGCAACTAGAATCGAATCATCAGAACTACTGGCAATTACCAACATCATACTGTTCTTTGAGGCAGTTAAGGCAGTGTGAGTGTGAATTTTTGATGGTAATTCAATGGACTGCACTGAGATTTATTAGGATGTTTAATACACAATTACAGGACTCTGCTGATGATATCAAGGCTTGAGATTTGAATTGTGCAAACATTAGAGAAAGCACTGGCAGACTCCAGTTATGAGAACTCTTTGTGCAGCCAGTGCATTACACCACTGAGCAATGCTGGCTATGGAAGGAGAAGATCCTGAAGGTGAGATTTTACTGAAAACAATGTTGTATTCTAACTGATGAAGAAGTAACATTTAACTAAAATCCTACCAAAGAAGGTCCTTGTTGCTTAATGCTAGATCTCTCATTTTTGAAGCTTAAAATACAAGCTTGAATATCTAATTATTCTTCCTGACTTCAGACACTGACATTTTATCCTCACAAGAGTACAAGGTTTTGTCATAGGTCAAGAAAAGAAAATGAAAGTAAATGTATGTGAAAATGGTAAAGCTACTCTAAGAACTCAGTCTTACTTCATTTCTCACTGGCATTAATTACTATAGAGAACTCACTTCAATATAGTTGTGTTGGCTATTATGATTGCTTATTGAATTTACATGTCCGCCAGTTTGTCCCCAACCCAATACATATACTATCCAACCATACAGTAACAGTATGTTTTCCTACTCCATTAGAACAAAAACATAAGAAGTACAGCTACCTTAAATCAACAAGCAAACAAATTCAAATATATATATATATATATATATATATATATATATATATATATAATTCTAATATTATTTGGTCAAAGTCAAACAAAGCAAATTGTCAAAAGATTGAAATCAGTGCCTTAAGTGTAAGACATATTTTTGTATACCCTTCTGATGCCAGACTGGGACAAAACTAAAAAAAAAATAGAATATAGCATATCTGCTGTCAAACTTATATCAACAGCATGCCTATTTACTTCCCCAAAAGATAGCCATCTGTATATATATATATATATATATATATATATATATATATATATATATATATATATATATATATATATCAGATGTTTGATTGTGAGGAAAATTAAAAAAAATGAATAACCACAAAAAATAGAGTCACAGTCCAGAGCAACACAAACCAAGAAAAACAAAATCTGGACACAAAAGGCACAAGCAAGTTAATGTAGGCAAAGCAAAAGATTTAATTTTTAACGCCACAAAAATAAATAGTAGATGCGTTTTCGTCCAAGTAACCCTCAGACTTTATCAGAACAAGTAATAAAACACCTTGTCACCTGTACAATTTATAAACATATCATTAAAATAAATTAATTAACAATTAAGAATTTAAAGGCACAGATATAAAAACCAAATAGAAAATATGAAAATTCTAAATCTGGTAATGAAATATACTAATGTAAAAATACCAATGAACTATAAAAAAATTTATAAATCTGTTCAAATTAATAACCTAAGTTCAAATAAATAGTAAATAGCAAATAAATACATACAGATACTATTAGAGCATATAGAAAAATTGACTAATACTAATTTTAAAAATTGTGTATGTAAACAGATGTTAAAAAATTGTGCATGGGGTCAATGTTAAACAGTAAGCTACAATACATGTTAGGTTAAAATATATATATAAAACTACAATTTTGCTGCGCTCAATTTAAGTAGGGGTGCCAATGAAATATGGTCATTAAGACCAGGGGGTTTGTTAGATTCCAAAAGTAATTGACAATAGGTCTCTCTATATTCTAACCTGTGTACCCAGGCCCCCCCCCCAATTCTTTTGAGACAGTTTCAAGCACAAAAAAGGGAAATTTTGCATTAGTACATAATAAGGTATGTTTATACAGTGCATTGTTGGCATTACATTTGGTGACATCATTCATATGTTTATATATCCTACGTTTGAGCTGTCTCTCAGTTTTGCCAACATAGAAACTGTCACAATTACCATACGTAACCAAATAATAAGGCCCTGGGAATTACAGTTAGTATAAGTTTTAGCAGATAATGTTTTTTGTCTACATGATAGGAAAACCTGTTCTTTATTGTGGATGAAAGAGCATTGATTGCAGGCCCCACATTTAAAAGTGCCTTTCTTTCTGTTAACAAAAACATTGTCGTGTCTGACCAGTTCAAGTATGTTTTTAATGTTTTGTCCCTTCCTAAACACCACTTTAATAGGTTTACCTTTCAAATTAGGTAAATCATTAAAATCAGGAAACCTATTCCATTCTTTCAACATGGTGTTCCTGATTTAGTGGGCATTGGCACTAAAATTGGTGACAAATGCCTTGTTGTAACCGTTCTCAGTGGAAGTCTTAGATCCTGATAAATGAAATAGATAAATGAAAAATGCAACTTGTTACTTCTACAGACAGTACATTGCTCTTTTACAAGCTATAGTGACCATCTATGCACCCCTCTGAAGTTTGAGGAATGTTAAAGAAATATTGATGATGGTGACCCCTGCCCAATTCAAGATGTAATGACCTCTGAGGTTGAGAAGAATGTTAAAGGAATAATGATAATGTCACCAGCCCCTCACACAAGTACAGTGACCTTCTGTGTATACCCAATGAGCAGGCCCAGCCCTCTTGAAGGGTATGATTTAGGGCAGAGCTGTTACTAAGTCCAAGTCAAAATCCACTTATAAAGCCTTGGCATTGTGGGGGCACAATGATGGTTACAGAGAGTTTTCAAATAATGCAACATACAAATATAAATACAACGACAGGAAATGCAGAACTAATTTAAAAAGTTATGTTATGTAGTTAAGTACAGTAACATTTGATTGAATACAAGTATTGTCAAGTAAGTACAAGTATGACATGGTGAGGTGGGTTTTAGAGGATAAGTGAGATAGGGAAGGGAAGAAGGAGCTGAGGGTAGGATGTGGGATTGTCAGACTAGCAGATCTTGACATTGGAAATTTAAGGAGAAGAGGGGCAGAGGGGAAGGAGAGATTGGGGGTGGTAAAGGGAAAAGGACAGGAGGTAGAGTAGGGCTAGTGAGGGAAGCTTAGTGGTATACTAAGCTACTTAGAAGTAGTATACTAAGATATACTTCCCACTAACACCTCTAGCTGATGAGATGGCTTTTAATTGTCAACAAACATTTTGCTCTAGTGGAGTCAGTGCCTGTGTTTTTTAATTTGAATAATCATTCTGTTTTGTGCAGTTCTGAAATGCTAACATTATGGGCCAGATTCAATAAAGCCTACACTAAGTGTACACTGCTCTGAATGAACAGACAACACAGACATAACTCACACCTTCTTCCTCCTAATTTTAGTTTTTCTACTGATATTCTTGCAGCTTTAAATATTGACAGGGATTCATAAAGGTTACCACAAAGTGTAGACCACATGTACACTTAGTGTAATCTTTCTGAGTGACTAGAAAGTACAAAAAAATGTGATTTTATTGAATACATATCGTGTACACTTAGTGTAGGCTTTATTGAGTCTGGCCCTGTGTCTCCTTGCAAGAACCACTGTTAAAGAGAGTATCTCAGTAAACTGCACTGTCCTTTGTAGATGCCTTAATAAAACTACTTATGTTTTTATTTTTTTATGCACTTAGACAGGAAAAAGCATGAACACATTTTTTTATCACCATGTAGTCTTGATGACCGTATTTCTATTTTATTTGTAAAATGTATCAGTCTAATGACCACAGCATCTCAGTGGGCTCACCAGAGTTATCCCATTGGGGTGGGGGCTCAAGCGTGCATAGAGGTTAATCATGAGTCCTAGATCATATAGCATGCAAATGGAAACTAGTATGATGGGATTAACCCAAGGTCTGCAGATCTATAGCCTAATAACTTAAACATTATGCTATGCTGCCCCTATGACTTGTGCTTAAACCCCACAGACCACACCTGCATTAAACCTTTGGAGTTAGACTTCATTTTGAAAACACTCATTTCTGTTTCCTTTTCACACAATTTTATGGGTTCATAGTTGGTTACTAGGCTGTTGGCCCAAGAACTATTTTAAACCTAGCCAAGCTTATCCCATATTTTCCAAAATATTTCTAAAGTGTCAGTACCCCATAGAATTTTGTTGTTATGACATATGCTTCTGTTCATCAAGTGTTCACAAGCTGTCCCTGTCCATTAGAGACATAGATGCCAAAACAGGAGTAAATTTGTGATTTCCCATACATTAATCTAAGTTACATTTAAATAGAATTAAGGACGAGATTTGCTTCATATGGATGGGAAGCCTGTTCTACAAAAGGGGCAATCTTTCCAACACATACCTGTTCCTTCACCATGTCCTGTTTATAGATGTGCAACAAATCCATCAGTGTGGGATCAGAGGATGCCTTGCAGGTAGGCACAGATCGCCATGCAGTGGTCTGTAGGAGACCAAGTAAAGGGATAGGACTTTGACACAGTCCAAATAGGACTTGTCATTTTCTACCTGTATTCCTTCTGTGAAGAGCCTTTTAGATCTGTCACTCTGTTTAAAATGCCTGGTCAGGTACATACTGATGGGTGCATTGCACTCGATGATTGGGCTGATGAGAGCTGAGTACAGTGGAATAGTGACCTTCTTGGTCCTGGATGCCATGCCATTATATATCAGTTGTGTAACACAAAATGATTTTCTCACCACAGTAGATGGTGGTTGTCAAAGGTCAGGTTACTGCCAATATACGTTCCCAGATCACCTGACCATTGAGTCTACTTCTAGAGATTTATTATCAATGTGGCAATTTTTAGGGGTGGCCATCTTTCCAAAGGGCACTGTTATGTATTTTTCTTATTGAGTTTTAGTCCATACCTCTGGCATCAGTTGTTTGTCAGCATCAGGCCCTCTTGAAAGGTATCTGTGGCTTTAGGGAAGTTTGCAGTCATCTGTAAACTCGGTCCACCAGAGGCCCTTCAGTTTAGAGAAATAGATACCAAAAAGGAGAGGCCCCACCACCAATACCTGTGGGACTCCATAAGTGACTGTTGGGGAGGTGGATTCCCCTGTCTTAACTTCTTGTATCCTATCAGTGAGCCAGCTGGCTATCCAATGGGTGACATATACCTAACTTTGTAAGTTTATCTGCAATGCCCAAGTGAGGTATTGAGTCAAAGTCTTTCTCCAGGTCAATGTAGACAATGTGCACTGTTTTGCCATCATCCATAGCTTTAGACTTTCTGGAAGAGATCCACCAGGTTAAGGAGGCATAACCTGCCTTTAACAAAACTGAACTGGTTAGGGCCCAGTGCCTGTAAGTTTCCTCTGTTATTGTGTATCAGCTACAGAGACATGATCATTCTTTCCATGACCTTGCATATAAGATGAGTCAGACTTATGGGTCCATAGTTCCCCTGTCCATGGAAGATTACCTTTGTGTAGAGGGAAAACCATTGCAGTCCACTATTCATTTGGTACAACGCCTGTCTGGTGGCTGTTATTATTAATCTTATAAAATGCTCTTTTTCACAGATAAGATTTATGAATGATCCAGGCTTCACAAACGATGCTCAAATAATTCATTGAAATTATTTAGGCAAGTGTTTTTGTATGTGCTTAGTCATCTCACAAATGTAGCATCTTGCGTTTTATAAGTTTTATACCCTGACAAAAATACTGCCCATCATGGTCAGTACCATGTTATAAAGGATCACAATATCAAAAAAATGCTGTACCATCCAGAGACTAAACTGTTTCATTCAACAATGCCATACAAAGAATACCTGGCCTACGTGGCAACTGAGATGATGGCAGTTAAGGTCCACCTTTATGGGGATGAGCAGAAGATCCACTAAAGAAAAATGCACAGCAGTTTATCTTTGCAACCTTCTTTATTGAAACTGCCATATTGAACAACTGCAGGATAACGAATATGCCATGAAACTTCCAACACTAGGAAGCCAAACATAACCAGGTGATATAGAAGATTTGTTCACTCCAGAACCTTAAAAATACCACAACTGTTATCCACATATTCCCCAAAGAGTACAGTATAATCACCCACTTGTACTCTACAATAAACATGTAGAAACCCCTTTTAATCCCAGGAAGTAGGGAGGAAAACAAGGGTAAGAGATAAATCATGCTTCCATAGCTCAGCAGAAAAGGCTAAGGGGGGAAGGGTGAGCGCTCATCAGCTGCTCACCACAAAATGCAAAGCATGCAGTGAACAGACTGGATTTATAGCCTGGACACGTCATAAATTACATGGCTCTGGGACAATCTCTTCTGCACTAAGAAAAGTGATTGTCCCAGATCCATTAAAGAAAAATACACACTAGTTTGCCTTTGTGACCTTCTTTATTGAAACAGCCATATTGAAAAATTGCAGGACAATGAATATGCCATAAAATTTCCAGCACCATGAAATCAAGCATGACTGGGTGACAAAAGATCCATCCACAGTAGTGCCTTAAAAATACCACAACTGTTATCCACATATCCCCCAAGGAGTACAGCATAAACACCTGTTCATACTCTGTAATAAAAATATAGAAGCTCCTTTTATGCCCAGGAAAGCAGGGGAGGAAACAAGGGGGATGGACAATCCCACCAGGAAAATCCTGTTCCCTTCCCCCCTTTCCTGTGATCATAATATGCCAAGTAATTAATATCATAGTAATAATATTCATGTCCATGATAAAAATTTTCTGTACACCCGAGGAAAAGTCCAGACTGAGCAGGTCAAGTCTCAGATCAGACAGATGAACCATCCTAAAGAAACCAAATAGGGTCTCTGTCTTGCAAGTCCCAATGTTCAATAACACATGTCTGCCTGACACACATGAATTTCCATGCCAAAGAAACACAATTTTCTGAGAAGGCCCTCCATTGTTTCTTCTGCCAGCAGGACACCCAGCTCCCAGACAGTTCATCAAAGGTTATAAGGACTATCTCTACCCATGCCCTCCCAATGAATATAAAATCATTTAAACAGTGGCCTGCTGCCTGTTCTGGGGCCCTTTGTTGCCTGATCCAATGTAATGCAGAACTAAATTTCTCAAAAGTGGAATAAGCAATGGAATATCCCTTGGGCAAAGCTGTATCCATGAAAAAGTTTCCATGTATATTCATCCCCAGGAACCCCCATCAGCTGAACAAATCAGAAATAAATGAAAGGCTGACTCAGTCTCAGCCTTACCCAACCAAGAACCTCTACATTAATGATGTCCATGGCACCCTGTAGCATGGCATATTACACCTGTGCATCCTTCTTACTGATACTGTCATTGACTGAGCTGCCAGGTGGGTAAGACAAGTGGTGGATGAGTCTGAACTGTCCAAGGACCTTTTTAAGTACTAAGCATGAAGGAGAAATTTGAAAATGAGGGATCAGAGGAGCAGACAAGGGGCCCAAAACTCTGTCCATCATGATCTCCTTCTCAAAAAGTAGCCTCAACTCCTTTTCTTTGCCTTTAGTGGGCTGTACATTACTACAAGTCTGAAACTGAGGCACTGCTCTAGCCTTTAATGGAAACCCATGAGAAAATCATTCAAAAAGTTCTTACCTAAGAGAATGATTGGGGTAACCTGCCAGTAAACAAAACAAAGCATCAGCCTTGACAGGAAAGGGATAAGGTCTACTTTCTGCAGGGAATTTAAAATTAAGGTCCCCCTTCCATGACAGCACTGAATTTTTGAACCCAACTAAACATCTTCAGCAGGTTTGATGCAGATAAAACAGTGACAAATAAACTGCTTGTTGACAAGGATGAATCAGTGCTGAGCCTGAACATAACTAATGTCATCAGAACCTTGAAACGGATCAACCTGAGGAAAGCAGCTGGCCCAGATAACATCATAGGTAGGGTACTACGGGAATGTGTGAAAGATCTGGCACCATACTCACGGACATCTTCAGTACTTCTCTACAACTAACCAGTGTACCGAAATGCCTCAAGAAGATGACCATCATTCCCTTACCCAAGAAACCAGAACCAACAACTTTAAATGACTACCGACCAGTGGCTTTAACCCCTACAGTGATGAAATGCTTTGAGAGGCTGGTTAAAGATCACATAGCCTCAAGCATACCAGTGATTCTGAACACATTGCAGTTTGCATACAGGATGAACCATAGTACAGTGGACACCATCTCCCTTTCAGTCCATGAAACTTTGACCAACTTGGAAGGCAAGAACTGCTATGCAAGACTAGCATTCATAGGCTTCAGTTCTGCCTTCAATACTGTCATCCCTCAGAATCTGATAATGAAACTACTACAGTTGGGCATCAACTCCCACTTATGTAATTGGATTCTAAGCTTCCTTACAGAAAGGCCTCAAAGGGTTTGTGAGGGTGACAACAGTTCCAAAAACATAACTCTGAATACAGGAGTACCACAGGGGTGCATCTTAAGTCCTCTCCTATTGACCTTGCTGAAACATGACTGCATGGCCAGACATGAATCCAATAAAATCATCAAATTCACAGATGACACCACAGTCATAGATCTGGTCAGAGATGGAGAGGAGACAGCCTACAGGAGCGAGATCGAACATCTGTTGGGCTGGTGTGACAACAGCTACTTAGTCCTGAATGTCAGCAAGACTAAGAAACTGATTGTGGATTTCAGAAGGTCTCAAGAACCACATCATCCTAGAGATGAAAAGGATGACAGTGGAAAGGGTGAAAAGTCCAAAGTTTCTGGGAGTACATATCACTGAGGACCTGTCCTAGTCAGTCCATGTATCTTACATGGTCAAAAAAGCCTAAGGAAGCTGAGGAAGGCAGAACTATTGAAGACCATCCTCCAAATGTTTTACAGGGGTGCCATCGAAAGCGTCCTTACCAATAACATCACTGTTTCATATGGGGGCTGTAAAACCTCCGTTTGTAAGGCTGTTAGGCGAGTTGTAAGGGCAGCAGAAAAAAATCACTGTTCCTCTCTTACACCTCTGGAAGACGTACATGAATCACTCTGCATCAGTAGTGCCAGGAAGATATCCAATGATCCTTCACATCCTGCAAACAGTATGTTCTCCTGCCTCTCAGGTAGGAGATACAGAAGTATGCACTGTAGGACTTCTAGACTTAGCAACTGTTTCTTTCCTCTCGCTATCAGACTACTGAACTCTTGTAAAAAACAAGCTAGGAAACTGTCAATGCATTTTTCCCCTCCTACCACATAGTTATGTTATTTATCTGACTCTGGAGATCCTTACATATCCAGGCTTTGTTGCACTATAAGTATTAAGCTTTTTCATGTGCAATAACTGACTGATGTGTATATAACATTGGATCACACCTTACCTTACCATAGGACTAAATGAAGTGCAGTATAAAATCACACTGTGCAATAGTCATGCTGACCATTCCATATGCTGCTTAGTTCTTATGTTATAGTAATGTCATGCACATGTTGTTACTCAATTCTATTTATATGTAAAGTGTGTCTGGTCATTATGTTATTATTTTATTCTATTTTTACTTTTATTTTTATTATGTTATTTTATTATTCTTCTTCTCTGTATGTATTTTTTTTGCACTGGGAATCAAGCATCGCAGTTTCGTTCAGCTACACTGTGGTGAAGGTCTGAATGACAATAAGTTTCCTTTGACTTCGACTTGACGTTTGACTTTGACTTTCCACTATGAAATGATTGAGACTCTGCCAGGTAATTATTTAAAGAGCCCCCAGCTGTACGACCCACGGGGAAAGCCAAACCTTGCACCCCTGTTGCCACTTCCTTGGACCAACACTAGAGCATGAGATTCCCCTTACCTCAGGCCGAGCACATATGCTGAAAATATCATGCTTGCCATGGACAGAACCCATTGTTAAACACCCAACATGATTTAAAGGTATTAGGGCTGCTCTCCAGAACAACTTGACTGGAGACCTTAGGCCTATCAACCATGACACTCAACCAGGTATCCATATGCTTCTCTTCTCATTTGAGAAAAGTGTCTGAAGCTTTGATTCTCCTAAACTTCTGGTCATACCATAACCAAACAAACCCCCAAACCATTGCACATCCTTGATAGATTTAGAATAAGCTAATGAAGGCAAAGCCTGACTAATAAACCCAGCTACCCAGCTGTCCCAGTTGTGCAGCTGGGCTTTACCTGCTTGCCTCTTACCTAAAACTGCCAGGCTGTCATCAAATCTTTGTTCCCTGTGATCTATGCATCCATCAAATGCTGGACCCCTTCATTATTGACCAAATCAAAAATATCAGTATACTCTTCCTTCAAAATCTTATCTCACAATGACTGAGGTATATGTGAAATGATAGCTCAACCAGGAGAGATTGCAGTACCCATCTCCCTGGAAATAACCCCTGTTGGCTCCCCTTAAAAAAGAAGTGTCTCAGCCATTATTACCTTCCCAGAGTCCCAGGCTGACCCAGCAACATTAATGTCATCCCCATTTCCATCCTGAAAACTCCTATCTACAAACAAGTCAAACAACCTGTCTTTATTAGCTTCAGACAAAGTATCCAAAAATGTACCCAATTATTCTTCTGCTGTCTGTAGCGTACACTGTTCTTCTGTACCCATTAAATCAGCTAAATTACCTGTTGCCTCTGCTGTCACTACACTTAGTAGGAGTGCTCATTGCTGTGTCACACCCTTTATTCTTTCCATGAGATCTGGCACATGACTAGTGGGGATGTATCACTCATATCCTGTGCTGGCAGGTTACTATGCAGCCTTCTACCCGGGACAACACTTTCAGATCTGAATTGCCTCCACCCTGTCAATGTCTTGTCAAGAATTGCCTTTGCCTAGGCTAATTCCTTCCATCTTACCTGAAAATCTGACATGATCTGGCCACTGCTGCTGAGGAGGTTCTGCCTAAAGAAAGAAAACACAAAGCCAACAGCAAGAAAAACCCCACTGACAATTAAATACAGCAAAAAGTGGTGACAGCTGTGATGTAACTACAAAGCAACTGATCATAGAACTTCAGATACCGACAAGAGAAAACTATGCCCTGCTGCTGTGGGGATTCTAGAATCCCCAGATTGATAAACCATCACCAAAGTAAACTCTGACAGGCATGCCAAAGTCACATTTCCACACTGGGCCAAACAGCACCTCCCCACAAGACCAAAAAGAAACTACCTGACACACAAAACCACTGGAAGGAAAAACATCAATGCAACCACAATGACCAAGCAGGAAAATAAAACTCTGCAAACCCCTAACCACCACACCACACACCAACTCCCAAACCACCAGCCGATGGAGAAAAACTCTCTCCTCTTTCTATTTTTATTTCCTTTTTTATTTAAAAAATACCTACCTTGCACCGCCACAGCACCAGGCTCAGATCCCAGGTCACGGACGAGAGTGTTAATCCACCGCTCGCCACAAAATGCAAAGCGTATGGCGAGCAGATCAGATTTAAAGCCCGGCATATCATAAAGGATATGGTTCTGGGACAATATCTTCCACACTGTGACAGGTGATTCTGAGTGGTGTTAGCTGGAATGTCACCATAAGGATCATAGCTTAGCAGGTAGGGATTCCCAAACTAATAATAAAGCAGCAGCAGGAAAACAAGTTAATATCAAATAGTCTTTAGGATACTAAGTTACTGTGGAAACAACCAAATGAAATGCTAGTTTACCACTGAGTTTGAACAATCAAATGTCTAAAATTATTTTAACCTCATTTAGAATGAATTCTGCAAAAGTTTAAAAAATAATCAACAACTGTGTGATGACATTGCTAGGTACTGAAAGGCACGTAGGGAAGAAAGCATTGTGTGTTCCTAGACAAAAGACTTAATTCCTCTCTTTGACACATTTGCCATATCATTCTCTATTGGGGGGGGGCATATTATGAAAAGTTGACTCTCTTAGATGAATTGATAGAATTCCCTTCTTTACTGCTTTTTTTTTTTTTTTGTTTGATTCTGTAAACCTCCTGAATGCTGTGTTCTCAGCAACTTTTGCTGTAATCTTTAATGAGAGCTACTGAGAACTTTTGCCTTTCTTTAGACTTGGCCTTTTACCAGGGTCATTTCTAGACCAGGGTGAGCAAGCAGAGACACCTTGGTGTTTGAAAGATAGAAGAAAAAAATAAAGGAAAAATAAGTACAAGGTATAGAGTAAACTGGTAAGCATTGGACACTATATAAAGTTTTTCTCTTCGAATTAAACTGCATAGAAATAGCCTTGACATTTGCTTTTCACAGCTGTATAGACGTAAAAGCAAAACATCCACAAAAAAAAACTTAAAACATTTCCCACCAACTTCTGAAATTACAAGACAAAATTAAAAAAAAAAAAAAAGAATCACAGCTCTAAGAGGACTACCTTAAAAGCCATGTTAACTACTTACCCATAACAGCTAAACAACAACAATTTAAAAAAACTCAAAGTTCCCATCCAGAGAACATTTCTGAACATTGGGCTGATCACAAAAATAAGAAGTGACAATTTAATATTCTTACAGAAATACACAACAAATAGTTAATAAACATATTTACCAACAACAAAGCTTTATTGCAACAATGACACAAATGTCTGGTGTGTTTCCTGTAAAACAGTTTCAGTGCATTTCCAGTGTTGAGTGACTGTCAAACATCACAGTGAAGGCCCATTCAGCTGCACATCTGCAATAACGACAACAGATGGTATGTTCACAAGAGAAAAGCTGTACAATTCCCCAGGGCAAATTTGAAACAAAAAGATGCAGTGTTTCCTTACATAAGGGCTGCCCCAAAGAAAATGAAACTTCTCCAAGAAATGAAGTACCATAAACTTCATTAGGTCCAGATTTAATGGGTCAAAAACATTAAGACGTGCTTTAACACTGCTCAGTCACATTACAAAGTAGGCTAGAGCCAGGGTGGAATAAATCATCATATTGTGTTACTTTACATAATTACCACTTAGCAGATTACTGTCTCTGTCCAATATCAAAGCAAAAGGTTCCATCTTTCCTAAAGACTAATTTAGCTAGCAAATAGTTAAAATAATTGACTAATTAGAGCAGTTGCAAATGTACTAACAGTCTATGTTCTAGCTTTCCTTTTAAGCATCTCAGAAAAGCATGATACTGTTGTATACAAAATATGTAGCTGACAATAGTAGAGGACATGGTCTGTCTCTCCTGCAGAATCTAGCATTTCAGCAGAAAGGATACACTCTTGTCATCTGAAAAGCAGAAATCTCACAAAATACAGTACCATAAATCATCAAAATGTTTTCAGGCAGCAACTCACAAAATGCATATGCAACACAAATACAGTAGCAAGAAGAAAATCTGACATATGCAGGATAAGTGTCACAAAATTGTCATTAGTATGCAAACTCACTTGTAAAGGCTCCTGGCATGGTATGGCAACAATGATGCAAATCTAGACCAGTAACTGGGTTACTCTATTCTCTTCAAATTAGTATGTGGCAACTTGTTCAGGTGGACTGCCAAAAACATCTGTTTGATCACTGCCAGCATTATTGTAAAAACAGTAATAACGCATCTCACAGTTTCATTCCCCTTATCCAAACTCACATACACATCTCAAAGCCAGAAAAAAATGCCAAAAATATCTGGTTAACCACTACCAGCAGAATTATTGTAAACAGAGTAATAACATTTATCTTATCAACACCGCTGCATTCCTGTTGCAATTCTGCAGAATGAAAATGCCTCTGATTTTGACCTTTGTCCCTCATTTATATTTTTTAAACTTTTTGGTGATTTTAAGGTCAGTCAGTAAAGCCAGGCATTGCAGATCTGTACTTCAACTCACCTGGAACAAAACATAAGAAAAAAAAAAAAAAACTAGGTCAGTTGGCTTTGCGTCTGTATTTGAGCATTTTGAAGTCTCTACTCCTGTAACCTTGCAATTTAATGTGACTTGAATGACCAGTTTCCTAGAGCGCCCTAGGTTCTGCAGGTGCATTTTTCTTTAGTAGGGGCTTTATTTATTTATCTGTCTGTCTATGTATTGATCTATCTATCTGTCTATTTTGTAAGAGCAAAAAAAAAAAAAAAAAACGGACAAAAGAATGTCTCTACAAGCACAGCGTCTTGGTCGGTCACCTAGTTTTCTTCTGCATAAGGTCAGCCCTGGTTACCTTATACTGCAGGATAAACAGAGCTCAAGCAGCAGATCAATATATACTGCATTGCAGAGATTTACTCTATTTCTGGCATTTCATTATATTTTATGCATTTAATAAATTAAGGCATAAAAGTCAGCTCTTTTGTTTCCTTAGGGTAGCCCAGCTGTTGATGTAGCATTATTTTCTACCAGTTGCAACTATTTGCTTGTATGTATTTTCACAGATGATTGCTAACAGTATAGCTAAAAGACAATCATGTTGAGTAAAACTGAAACAAATAAACATTTAAACTGACAGGTTTCCAAAGTATGAAGAGCAGAACACGTAATTTGGTGGTTAATTTATTATCAGAATGACTCCATTATTCTGCAAATTGATAAATGAAGTTTAGACAAAAGAAAACATATAGTTCTTCAAATTTATTGTGTAGTTTATGCTTCAGTGACTACTGATTTCTTTTATTTTAGCTTACTGTCTTCTGCTCTTTCTCCTACAGAATTTTAAACTTGTTAAGCTATTAAAATGAAACATTTCTGTTAAAATAATGTTACTTCAGTTTTGATACAGCTTATCAGAGAAACACACATTATTTCCCACACAAAGAAGAGGAAGGAATAAAGGTTCACCACAATACAGCTGTGTATGTTACTTACCATAACATTAACTCTTCTAGAAAAGATCCCCTAGACAGTAAATTGTAACATTTAGTTTTAATGAAGCACTAAATGTGCAGATTAAGTGGGGAAATTCTTGAGCCAGAAAAATAATTCAACAGCCAGAGTAAAAAAAAAATCTGGGTTTACACAGGTCCAATGGACTTCAGAGTAGTTTGTTACAAAATAATATAAGCATAAGCTTTCATAGACACAAGTGCTTTTTCAAGTGAGATATGTGTGAAAGTATGATCTGATGTTGTTAATCTTCTTTCTATTCATCACTGATGGGTTTGGTTCCGAGCCCTCGGAACCGAGTCGGCCTTTTTACCAAGCTCGCGCCAGCCAAAAAGCTCTTGAGCTAAGTCGCTACCCAAAATGCCCTTCTCCCTGTTATCTCAGATCTTGTTTGCCATGTAGCCGTAAAGCTGCATTTCAGCTGAGCTCTCAGCTAAGTGAAACTTTTTTTGATATTTGTGTAAAACAAATTTGGATATCTTCATATTTTATTAAGCGATTAGTTTTTCTAGTGTCTTTTCTTCTGTCTGACCTGGGTTTTTTCCTCTCTACCCATAGTTATCATTGGTACACTTTCAGGTGCCATTGTTGGTACGGCCTTCCTCTCTTACCCTTGTGGTGTTTCTTCAGTACCATAGTTGGTATTGTCTAACCTATTAGCTGTCTTTTATTCAGGTGTTTCCTTTCTTTTCTATATCATACCAGTGTGGTCTTATATTTGTGACTTTTTTGAATGGAGCTGACCTTGATTATAGTTGGATTTTACAGTTGGCCTGTGGTGTTTTTTCTCTATCTAGATGTTGGATAAGAAGGGTACTTCAGGTTTCAAGCATTGTACTTCATGTAATGGCAAGTTACCTAACAGTGATTCTCATGATGACTGAGTATACTGTTCGGGAGTGTCCCACGTTTTGGTGCAACCTCCATGTGACATTTGTCAGAGTTTCAGTCAACGCAGTCTTAATGAGCGCAAAAATAAACTCACTCTGAAAGGGTTACTCAGGTCTTCCTTCTCAGAGGCCATTTCTGCAATGGAGGTCTCAACCCCTCCTTCTAAAGACAAAAAGAGATCCCACTTCATTCCTTCTTCACTGTCGGGTGATCAGAGCAAGCCTGGGAAATCAAAGTTCCCAAAGTTATCTTCAGAGCATAAATCAGCCTCCTTGGCTCCATCTTCTTCGGCTCAGAATATCTCAAAACTATCGATGCCGGCACCCGTTTCGGCACTGGTCCTGCCTTCGGCACCGATCATAGACCTTACTATGCCTATTTCAACTTCAGCACCTGAGGCCACTTCGGCTCAGGGCACACCTTCGGTTACATCATTGGCTTCCATTTTGGAACTGACTGTTTCAGCTCCGAGTACCACTTCGGCACCGAGCGTTGTACCAACCTCAATGGATTTGACCCCTTTACTTCCGGTCTCAAAACTAGAGACTTTGGTGCCGGCAGACCTTGCACCACGGACCCGATACTTTCCCTCCATAGATTCATTTCTGGGCCAAGCATATAGCCCTTTCATCGAAAATCCTGACTCCAAGTCTGGAATATCCACTAGATCCAGCAGGAGCCTGTATGAACACTACATTGTGCGTCTTGCAGACCAGCTGCTGTTAGCCATGGGGATTCCCTCACTTTCTAAGACCCGTCCACCTGCAGGGCTTGGGTTGCCTTATCCACAGACTCCATCTTACACTCCTCCTTTGACCATCTCGGTTCTGAAACCTTCTGCTCTGACATCTTTCTTGGAATCCATCACCTTGGCACCTACAGTGCATCTTACACCGGTTCCGAGTTTGTCCCTTTGGTCTTTGGCTCCCACTGAACTGGTCCTTCCTTAATTTGGGGTTTGGGGGACAGTACCGTTGGCCCGGGGTTCGGAGCCACCCCTCTGCTTGGTTCCATCCTCAGTGCCAATAGCCACATCTGTGCTGATCTTGCTTGAGGCTGCATCTGTGGGGGTGGGCTCATTGGAGCAGGGTGTAACCCCAGTCCCACGTTTGTCTTTCTCGGTTCCGGGCTCCCATCCCTTTTTGGGTGGGCCTGCCTTCTGCGCAATGGAGAGTGCTCTTGCTTCTGGCAGCACTCCTTGGATGTTGGAACCCCAGTTTTCACCCCCTGAGCTACAGCTGTCACAGACCACTCCCCTGGGACACTGGGCAGAGAAGCCACAGGACACCCCTGATTAGGGTACCCACTCTTTCAAGTCCTCCTCAGAGACCCCCACTGAGGAGCCACCTCGAAAGAAGACATGCAAGAGGAAGCACATGGACTCACCCGAGGAGTCCTTTATGGAAGACACAGACTACGATGATGGTGAAGGGTCCCCACGGTCACCTCCTGATGATGTCTCCTTTGAAGACATCATAGAAATGTTAAAGCAGAGAGGTGACTGGAAGCCCTTCAACTCTTCATCTAAGGAGTCCGTGTTCCTGCAGGCTTTTCGCGCCTGGCCTTCTACCTCTTGGATGACCCCTTCTGCCGACAAGCTTGTCCAGCTCACTATGCAGTGTGCTTGGAAGAACCCTTATTCCATTGAGGTGATCCCTTGGAGACCAGACAAAATTCTTTCCCCTCTGAGGAGAACCCGCATTGGCCAAAGGGTTACCAGTTGATGCTATGGTGGTAGCGGCAGCCACGAAAAAGGACTTGGCTGAGGAAAGTCCCGCTGTCCACCCACCCAACAGGGAGTCCCAGGTGGTGGACAGACTTGGGAAGCGTGTTTTTGCATCAGGGACCTTTGCCATACAGTCTGTGAATTATTTGGCACATTCTATGAGGCTCCAGAGGGACTTGATCTCCGAACTCTCTGAGTTGCTCACAGGACAGTTGTTTGATGAGGTCAAGGACAAAGTGGCCTCACAGCTCACAACCGTGGAATCAATATACAATTCGTCCATGAAGTTGCTGCCACATCCAACCAAAGGGGCGGCTAGAGCAGCGGGTTCGGGCATTGTTATGAGGCATCATGCCTGGATGCGCATTTGTGACCTCACGCTCCCCTTCAAGTCTTCCTTTCTGAATGCTCCCATCGAAACTTCGTCCCTTTTTGGCTCCAAAGTGAAGGACATGCTAGCCAGGTGTGAGCAAGACAGAAAGACCCTGTCTGCCATAGGCCTACGGTTTCCAACCCTCAACGTACCTTCTTTAGAAATCAGAGGAGTGGAAAGATGTGGCATAAGAAATCTCAGTGTCCCTTCCATGCCACACATGGTGATGATACTCCCAGAGACAGAGGGAGTAGCAATTCTGGAAGACACCCCTATAGAGGCAGAGGGGGTCCTCGTAATCAGGGATCCAGGGATTCCTTCTCTGGACAGCCTTATCCGTGCTCCTAAGGAGCAGCCTGATTGCTTACCTCTGGAAATAGTCGGGGGTCATTTCTCTCTGCACCAACCTGCCTGGCAATCCATCACCACCGATTGTTGGGTGCAGAGCATTATCAACAGAGGTTACACCATTCCACTTTCTTGTCAGCTAAATTTCCCAAGGAAACTTCCCAACATCCCACCCAGTCAAAGGGAAGAAGCAGCTTCAGCGGTTATAAAGCTCTCTCAAAAAAAGAGTCATCCAACCAGTACCACCAGACCAGTGCAGATCTGGATTTTACTCGAGATTCTTTTTGGTGCCAAAAATGACAGGGGACTGGAGACCCATTTTGGATCTCAGCAGCTTAAACAAGTCTGTCACCGAAACCAAATTCTGGATGGTCACGGTTCAGTCCATTCTCCCCTTTTTATGAGAAGGCGATTGGATGTGCTCTATAGATCGCCGGAATGTGTATTACCACATCAAGATGGACAAACGCTCCAGGAGTCTGCTTCGCTTCCAGCTAGGAGCCAGTCATTATCAGTTCTGTGCCCTGCCTTTTGGTCTCTCTACACCCCCCAGAGTGTTCACGAAATGCATGGCAGTGGTAACAGCTCACCTGAGACTAAAAGGATTCCAGGTGTTTCCATATCTGGATGACTGGCTCCTTACTGCCCCCACCGAGCATCTTCTGGTAACAGCACTACATTATACTCTCTCTCTGGCAAAATTGTTGGGAATAACAATACATTGGGAGAAATCAAACCTTGTTCCTACACAACAAATAGAGTTCATTGGAGCAGTGTTCATTACTCAGTCCTGTCTGATATCACTCCCAATTCACAGACTCCATCAATTGAGGCTTCAACTCTGGGTGATACTCTGACAAACAACAGTTTCTGCAAGGGAAGTTCTTCAGGCTCTAGGTTCTATGGCAGCATCAATCCCAATAGTGCCTCTAGAAATGCTGCACATGCGGATTCTGCACTGGCTCCTTTTGTGTCAATGGTTCCCAAACTATCATCTCCTCAGTTGCCAGATTCAAATAACCAACTTCTGGAAACAGGACCTGCTTTGCTGGATGAGGCCAGATGTAGAACTTTGAAGTCGTCCATTTCAATCCCCTCAGCCCACAGCCATTGTGACCATGAATGCTTCCCTGATCAGGTGGGGGCCACTTCCAGGGAAAGACTGTCTAAGACACACGGTCCACCTCAGAAGCCCACCTGCATATCGGTGTTCTGGAAAAGAGAGCTGTTCTGTTAGCATTGCAGGCCTTCTATCCGTCTCGCCCTTCCGGGACAATTGCAATTCAGTCAGTCAGTATGTCAGTGGTATGGTATATCAACAAGCAAGAAGGAACCAAGTCCTAGCCCCTATGTCGAGAAGCCATGAGAATTTGGCAGTGGGCAATAGCTTCCAACCGCTTTCTAATAGCAATGCATATCCTGGGGAGCTCCAATGTGGTTGCGGACAAGCTGAGCAGATGCATCCTCATGCCTCACGAGTGGTCCCTCAACCCCGAGGTGGCATCAGCAATCTTCAGCCACTAGGGCCAGCCCAGCTGTGATCTTTTCGCCTCCCCCATCAAACACCAAGTGCAGCAGCTATTTCTCCCTACTTCTCCCAGAAGGGGAGTCACCGAGGGACACTCTGATCCACAATTGGCTCACGGGACTTCTTTACGCTTATCCTCCTATCCCTCTGATCCCACAATTTCTAAAGAAAGCTCTTTGGTTGAGATGCAAGGTGATCCTCATAGCCCCATTCTGGCCTCAACAAGTTTGGTTCCCCTTCCTTTGGCCCCACCTAGTATACCTGCTATGGATTCTGGACCCTCTACCAGATCTGATTGCTCACCCCCAAGGGTTGAGTCACCCAAATCTGTCCAGTCTCAAGCTGGCAGCTTGGTTTCTCCACTTCCACTAGTAGCCAGGCAAGCTAATCAATCCTCACCTGTTCAAGACATCATTCTGGCCTCTCATAAACCATCCACCAGAAGACTATACCAAGATAAATGGAAAAGATTCTCTGTCTGGTCCAAGGATAACATGCTAGACCTGTATTTGGCTCCAGTTACTGCAGTGCTTCAATAGTTGGCAAGGTTTTTTGATAATGGAGCCTCTGCCTCTACCATATGAGTACATTTAGTGACAATTTCCAATTTCCACAATGATATAGGTGGCACCCCTCTTATCTCTCTACGCATTTGCAAGGCTTTCCTCAAGAGGAGTTCCCATATCAGGACTCCTGTCAAACAGCCCGTGGAACCATGGAACCTCACTCTAGTGCTTCAGTCTTTGACTCAGATACCTTTTGAACCTGCTGCGAAGTGTGACCTAAAGTTTTTGTCTTTGAAATCCTTGTTCTTGGTAGCCATAACATCTGCCAGAAGAGTCTCGGAGCTGCAGGCATTGTGTATCAAGATGCCCTATCTGGTCTTTCATAAAGACAGAGTATTACTTCGGACGAATCCATCCTTTCTCCCCAAAGTTGTTTCTGAATTCTCCATAAACCAAACTATTGACCTACCAGTGTTTTTTCTGAATTTTGCCAATAGAGGAGAGTACTGCCTTCACTCTTTAGATGTACATAGACAATTGAGATTTTATCTAGACAGGACCAAACCTATCCGTAAATCTGAACAGCTTTTCGTCTCTTGTTCTGGGCCCAAAATGGGAGAGGCTGTTTCCAAGGTTACTTTATCAAAATGGCTAAGGGACTGCATACATTTCATCTATTCCCTCAGTAATGAACCTATGCCAAAAGTTAAAGCTCACTCCACTAGATCTATGGCAACATCTGTTGCTTTCCATTTCAGGGCTTCCATGGATGACATCTGTGCAGCAGCTTCTTGGGCTAAGCCTCATACCTTTATCAATCATTACAAATTGGACTTGGTCTCCAGAGGGAGAGCTGCTTTTGGCTCAATGATACTCAGGAATGTTCTTCCATAAGCACCGTCCATGGACTTCAAGGTAGCTTGGGATTCTGTCCCATCAGTGATGAATGGAAAGAAGATTAACAACATCAGATAAAGAAGTTATGTCTTACCATAACGTTCCATCTGTGTTGTTCATCTTCTTTCATTCATCACTTCCAACACTCTTTCCCCCTCCAAAGGCTCCTGGGGGGTGCTTTGGGTCTAAGTGCTGCCCTAGGGTAGTTGCGCAGAAGTGGCCTCGGCTTTACTTCCTTTTCTCTAGCAAACTCAATCTGAGGTAACAGGGAGAAGGGCATTATGGGTAGAGACTTAGTTTGAGAATTTTTTGGCAGGTGCGAGCTTGGTAAAAAGGCCGACTTGGTTCCGAGGACTCGCCACCAAACCCATCAGTGATGAATGAAAGAAGATGAACAACACAGATGGAACGTTATGGTAAGACATAACTTCTTCTTTTATATTATATTTATATTATAACAAAGTCCTTTGAAGACAAATGGATCTTTGTGAGCCACATTTTTTTTTGTAACACTTAGGACAAGATTCTAAAAGACATGCTTTCAGAGTACGTTACTTACTCCATGACTTACTCTCAGAGTAAACAACTTCCTCCAAGAGATAATCTTGTGTAATTTGGTTCCTGGTGTAAGCTTGTTTATCAATAGGTCTTACACTGAAGAAATACTAATAAAATACAACATCACCTTCACTCCAAAATACTTCAACAACAGGACAAAATCCAAATGGGATATAAAGGCACCAAAAAAATACAGGCACCAAAAATACAGCAGTTCCACAGCAATTAAAACTTTTATTCACTAATTCTAGCACCTCGGTGCAACCACCTTCTAGGAATACAAATACATAGTCCAAAACCCCACTTTTATACAATTTACTCATCAAATGAACTTTAATGAATTCCAGTTATACAATTAAATAATTAATAGCACTTCACATTTAAAGCAAACATTGCCATTTTAGCTCATTGTTTAATCCCTTTGGGACCAATGTTTTGTACTTTAAAATATAAATGCATTCATTATACAATAACTTTTCTTTTCTTTTAATACCTGAATACACTGAAGAAAGTCACACCAAGAACAAGTGTTCCAGAATCAGGGTAGACTTAAACCAGAGTAAGTCATTTGCACTGAGAGCAAGTGTTTTGGAATCAGGCCCTTGGTTTTATTCAACTTCTGTTTTCCCATGATCTGGCCAGATTTGTCTGTTCCCTATTCTGTTCCCTGTGAGGACCAGTGCATATCTCAAACCTTTGAAGTTGTTTGTGCAGGAGAAGAGAGTCTCCCATATAGGTACTCACTGTTGCTTGTTTTCTGTAGTTCTTCAGGCTAGAATTTCTCCCAGGGAAGTGTGCTTGCAAAGGGCAAAGGGATGTACTATGTTCAGTGGTGCTGTTGGCAAAACTAGAAAATAAGAAACACAGCTTTACAAAATTGTAACAATAAGTATGTACAATTTCTTAGCAGGGAGGAAGGGAAACTTTCTGTTACAGCCTTGAAGATCTACTGTTACATTAAGCATCTCATTTGTCTGTACTGTCTTTTTCAGCAAGGGTCACTGTGACTGTAAATAATAATATATGGGGAAAATCCTAGTGTTGTTTGGTTATGCTGTTAGGAAGAAAACACCTGCAGGACCTCCTATACCACAACCCATCCTTCTGGTCTGTGCTAAGTAAATGTGTGGGAAGTTATCCAAGTGGAAGCTTTCAAAATGTCTTGCAGAAAAACTGAGGTGACTACTGTCCTAGAAGAATATGGTCTAACGGTGCCTTACAGAGATTTATTATGCTTGTGATAGCAAAAGGCAATATAGTGGGCTGTTTACTTTGGCAAGGTTTTTAATTAGAACTTGGTAGGTCTTCATCTGCCTTCTTCTGTTTATTTCCTAAAAGAACCAAACTTGTCTGTTTTTACTAAAGATATGAATTCTACTTTTATTGTGTGTTAGCAAACTGCACATCTAACATAGGTAATAGATGCTTCAGTTCATCTGGGTAGTGCAAATAAAAAAAATGGAAGCTAAATGGATTGATTAAGAAATGCAGCTAAAAACACCTTGAGTATCCATGAAGTACTGTTCTTTAAGTACGCTCTTTTGTTACAAGATAGTGTAACGTGGCCTGCAAGTGAAGGCTCATGATAGCTAGGCTTCTTTCCCTCATAGTTGCAGAAGAAAATACAAGACAAGTACTTAATGCCAATGTGTCAGTAGGTTCAAAAAGAGAAAGTTGTTAACTTTCCCAACATGATATTCTAATTCAGTGAGGAGAAATATAGCTTTTTGAAGACCTTAGCTGGAGGATATCTTTTAGGAAAGCTTTAACAGAGGGATTAGCTGCTATCTGTGGAAAGGAACAGAAAAGATATACTTCAATGAAGAAATATGCTAGTTTACATTCAAAGCAATGGTTTAAATAATCCACCATTTTTGAAAATGGGCAATTTAATCTGTCTAGGCCTTTATGTCTGTCCAAGAGACTCTCTCTGTAGATTTGGAAAGATGCGTCTCCTACCTTGTTTGTTGATGTACCACATCATAATGTTGATGCTGTTATTATATACAATGATCTGCAGGTGACCCAGAAGTTGTCCTGAAAAGCTATCAAGCTCTATACTTAATTTTCATGTATTTCAGGTTGATGTGCAGAGACCTTTCTTTTGAAGCAGGTTGTCTTACATCAAGAAAAATGTTAAAATGGGCTCCCCAGGCATAATACAAAAAGTACATTGTTGCCTGTTGTGTTACTAAAAGGGGAATCAGGCAAGTCTATTCACCACAGAGATTTCTTTTGGACAGGTTGAAAAAAGATAAACCATAAGCTGTATGGGATTCGATGCCTAGTAACAAACATCATCGATGATGCATTTATGGTATTCCCACGTGGAGCTTTTCTTGAAGTACTGGGAAATGCAGAATGCCATATTTCTCATGTCTTTTAGGGATTGCTAGCTCTAATTGCCTGCAGCCAGGAAAATTCTGTCATTGCTGAATGCCCAAATGTTTTTAGGTACAAAACTTGCACTTGGTCTGAGTCTGTAACTGCACCAGGAAAGGTTACTGTGGTTGAAGGAGTCAGTGATTTCTTGTAGTGTACCAAGACCCCCCCAAGGTCTGCATAAATGAAACTGTCAGGCTGTTGAGCAGTAGTAACATGTCCAACAAGTGGGCTAGCATCAGATAGTGTTGCAGATAAGGGAAGCACGTTATGTTTCCTGATATGTACAGACATTGAAGCTAAACATTTGGTAAATAGTCCGGGATGTATATAAAGACCAGATGTCAAAGCCAAGAGACTGAAACTGAAGATGAGCTGTCTGAATTTTGATCTATTTCCTGTAAATTGGCCCTATATATGTTATTGTATTGGAATGTGCAGGGAAACATGTTTAATATCCAATGTTGCCAGGTAGGATCTATCTTCTCTTTAAGACAACAGTGCGTTCAGTGTTACCTTCCTAAATTTGTTTACTTGAACAAAAGTGTTCATATCTGACAACCTACCACTGGTCTCAAAAGTGTTTTTTTGGGGAACCAGAATCAGTCTGTAATAGAAGCCTTGGCCTATATGAATGTGTGACATTCATTGCATTGCCTTTTGAAAGCCTGTGTAGTATTTGGGATGAAGTCTGATGAATATCCTGATATTAAGGTCTCTGAAGAAATTCTATTGTATAACCTTAGTGTACTGTTAAAAACACATATCTATGACTATTTCTTTCTAAGAAGTGAAATAGTATTGAAAATGTTGAGAAAGGCGAACACGGGAGAAAGAAAATACAGTAATTTGGCTGATTTGTTGTAATAGTTCCCTTTCCCTCCAGAACACGAGGTAGTGGGGGATCACATTCCTCCATTTTGCTTCTGATCACAAGGTCACTTGAGAGGCATACCCCTTCTATAAAATAGCCTTTAATTAGTGAAGTAATTCTTTTGAATCTGAATTTAAGTGCATGGTATATTTCCTTCAAGGAAGATTTTTTTCTTTGAAGGAAGATCTGGTTTTACTTTTCTTTTCCACACCAGTGACTATGATATCAGCTAGGTGAACAAAAAAAAAAAACAAATGTTTAATCAGTTTGGCATTTAACAACTGAGATTTTATATAATCTGGATGATTTTCATTTCTCAGCCAGTCATGCCTTCTCATTACTACTCCTGACTTGGCTGAACTAGAAACAACATGCACAGAGTAATATTCTCAGTTATGGATTGTTATTTAATCTGATGTAGTACTGGGTTTTTGAACCTTATTTGTCTCAGCAGTATCTGTCATTTTCTGGAAAGTTTTCTGTAATTGACTCAAAACTCAGTTATGCTATGAAATCAATACTTGTAAGTCATTAAGGCTTCTAAAAGATAGGGTGCAGTATGTGCAGACTTTCTTTCATATCTGTCCCACAACATGCATTACCTCTAAAAGGGTGAAATAGCTAATGGAATAGATTTCTCAGGCTTTGAAGAGCTGCACCCAGATATGATGGCAGAAAATATTTTTTGGTTGTCAAAGAGATCCCATCTGTTCTTTGGAGCTTTATGTGCAGACTGTCTGTACTCTCTGATGTTGAAGCCTTTGTATCTGACTGAATAGTATTGGCCTCCATCACATCACTAAAAATATAGAAAAGATTAATGTTTTTTCACTTGTATTCTGGCAACCACATCATCTCCATATAGCTTCTGTTGTTTGCAAAATGAGTAGGATGGGATGGTTAAAGGATTCCTACAGATGATTTATACTCCATAAGAGTGTAATATCTTCAAGGGGAGAGTACTAGACTGAGAAGATGTATTCTCGTGATTAGAGTCAATAAAGTTTCGTAACTCAGTTTCAGCTGTATAAGTGCCCTCAGATGAAAAAAGAGAGGTGCTCTTTTTAATTTGTCTTTTCCTTCACAATCCTCCATTGGTATTGACAAGGTTTCACATCTTTCATTTTAAAAGTGATCATACATTGGTGGAGAGGGGATGCAAACACTGGCCCTTGTGCTTGCCTATCTCTATAACAATTATTGAAGTATTGCCTGGTAAAAGGTGTATAATCAAAGGTAGGAGTAAATGTTGATGGAGCGCTGGTGGAAAGTTGCCAAGGAGATGAAGCCTTTTTAGCTGAAATGACAGCAGTCTTGTATCCAGTAATGCAACTGGAATCAGCATCTCTTTGACTTGATCTCCAGATGGCTAAGACACAGTTGCCAGTGAAGGTACTTGTTTGAGCTTTAATATTTGAGGCACCAGCTTAAGTGGTTACTCATTAGATACTTTAGAGACTGGCATTTGATTCCCATTTTGGGTGCCTTGACAGTAGAAGAAGGATGTTGTTCTGCAGAACTAGTTAAAATTGCTATTTTCTTGCCAGAATTAAAGTGGGAGAATTGGTGCATTTCTTAGTCTTATCAAACGTTTCTACTTATTTGTTTCTCTCTTTTTCTTGTAATTGCCCTCCGTTTCTACATATTTTCTGACTTTCTGTGTTCAGAGAATTCCTTTTTTATTCAGAATTGTCTTCAAAGAATTTGTGTTCGTCAATACAGTACACAAATAATGCTTTTACATGTCTCGTAATTTACTTATTAAATATGAGACAAACTTCACAACTCAAGGTTGTGCTCATTGTTCCTCAGATGGTGGGAAGAAATAAAAAAATAAGAAAAAATGCAAACTTATATGGGAGTCTCACATCTCCTGTTTTATCACATTTTGAATAAACATGACCTGCACTGGTCTTGTTAGAGAACAGAGCAACTGCAAAAAGAGCTATCTCAATCACAGGAAAGCAGTAGATGGAGGGTAAGGGCAAATGTTATTTACTGTGTCAGTTACTATCCCTAAAGAGCTGTGGTTTAAACTGGTTCACATGCAGGTTGGCTGCATACAAGGTAAAAAGGAGTACATTTTTTTCTTTTCTAATTTTGATCATAAAAAGGGAAAAGGATCTTGCGAAAACAGTGTGGAGGTGGCCTGCATAGTAGGCATATGATGTAAATGAAGATCCCTGTGGATTCAAATAAAGGGAAACAATAAGATGGAGTGATTCTGAGATGTATATATGCCATTAGTACAGTGATTCTGAGATGTATAAATACAATGAGTGCAGTGATTCTGAGATGTATATATACCATGAATACAGTGATTCTGAGATGTATATATATCACGAGTGCAGTGATCTTGAGATGTATATATACTATTAGTACCGTAATTCCGAGATGTATAAATATAATCAGTGTAGTGATTCTGAGAAGTATATATACCATGAGTGCAGTGATTCCCAGATGTATATATACCACGAATAGAGTAATTCTAAGATGTGTATATACCATGAGTACAGTGATTCTGAGATGTATAAATACAATGAGTACAGTGATTCTGAGATGCTTATATACCATGAGTACAGTGATTCTGAGATGTATATATACCATGAATACAGTGATTTTGAGATGAATATATATACCATTAGTACAGTGATTCTGACATGTATATATACCATGAATACAGTGATTCTGAAATGTATACATACCATTAGTACAGTGATTCTGACATGTATATATACATGAATACAGTGATTCTGACATATATATACCATGAGTACATTGATTCTTCAGATGTATATATACTATAAGTGCAGAGATTGTATGATATATATATGTACCACGAATACGGTGATACTAAGATGTATATATACCATTAGTACAGTGATTCTGAGATGTATATATACCACGATTACAGTGATTCTGAGATGTATATATACCATGAATACAGTGATTCTAAGATGTATATATACCATGAGTACAGTGATTC